>NW_024738300.1:4598063-4702415 GCF_018991925.1 Homarus americanus | reverse complement strand
ACACATGTAAACATTTCCACACCTCGAAGTATAGAGGACACACGTAAACATTTCCACACCTCGAAGTATAGAGGACACATGTAAACATTTCTACACCTTGAAGTATAGAGAACACATGTAAACATTTCCACACCTTGAAGTATAGAGGACACATGTAAACATTTCCACACCTTGAAGTATAGAGGACACATGTAAACATTTCCACACCTCGAAGTATAGAGGACACATGTAAACATTTCTACACCTTGAAGTATAGAGGATACACGTGAACATTTCCACACCTTGAAGTATAGAGTGACACATGTAAACATTTCACACCTGAAGTATAGAGGACACATGTAAATATTTCTACAATTTGAAGTATGAGGACACACGGAACATTTCCACACCTTGGAAGTATAGAGGACACACGTAAACATTTCCTAAACCTTAAAGTAGCAGAGGACACACGTAAACATTTCCACACCTCGAAGTATAGAGGACACATGTAAACATTTCTACACCTTGAAGTATAGAGAACACATGTAAACATTTCCACACCTTGAAGTATAGAGGACACATGTAAACATTTCCACACCTTGAAGTATAGAGGACACATGTAAACATTTCCACACCTCGAAGTATAGAGGACACATGTAAACATTTCTACACCTTGAAGTATAGAGGATACACGTAAACATTTCCACACCTTGAAGTATAGAGGACACATGTAAACATTTCTACACCTTGAAGTATAGAGGACACATGTAAACATTTCCACACCTTGAAGTATAGAGGACACATGTAAACATTTCCACACCTTGAAGTATAGAGGACACACGTAAACATTTTGAAGTATAGAGGATACACGTGAACATTTCCACACCTTGAAGTATAGAGGACACATGTAAACATTTCTACACCTTGAAGTATAGAGGATACACGTAAACATTTCCACACCTTGAAGTATAGAGGACACATGTAAACATTTCCACACCTTGAAGTATAGAGGACACACGTAAACATTTCCACACCTCGAAGTATAGAGGACACATGTAAACATTTCCACACCTTGAAGTATAGAGGACACAGGTAAACATTTCCACACCTCGAAGTATAGAGGACACACGTAAACATTTCCACACCTCGAAGTATAGACGACACATGTAAACATTTCCACACCCAACAGAGTAGGGACAGCACATGTAAACATTTCCACACCTCCCAGAAGTATAAGGGGCACATGTAAACATTTCTACCACCTTGAAGTATGAAGGATCTGCGTGAACATTTCCACACCTTGAAGTATAGAGGACACATGTAAACATTTCCACACCTTGAAGTATAGAGGACACATAAACATTTCCCACACCTTGAACTATGGGGACACATGTAAACATTTCCACACCTTGAGTATAGAGGACCACGTGTAAACATTTCACACCTTGAGTATAGAGGACACATGTAAACATTTCCACACCTTGAAGTATAGAGGACACATGTAAACATTTCCACACCTCGAAGTATAGAGGACACATGTAAACATTTCTACACCTTGAAGTATAGAGGATACACGTGAACATTTCCACACCTTGAAGTATAGAGGACACATGTAAACATTTCTACACCTTGAAGTATAGAGGATACACGTGAACATTTCCACACCTTGAAGTATAGAGGACACATGTAAACATTTCCACACCTTGAAGTATAGAGGACACACGTAAACATTTCCACACCTCGAAGTATAGAGGACACATGTAAACATTTCTACACCTTGAAGTATAGAGGATACACGTAAACATTTCTACACCTTGAAGTATAGAGGACACATGTAAACATTTCTACACCTTGAAGTATAGAGGACACATGTAAACATTTCCACACCTTGAAGTATAGAGGATACACGTAAACATTTCTACACCTTGAAGTATAGAGGACACATGTAAACATTTCCACACCTTGAAGTATAGAGGACACATGTAAACATTTCCACACCTCGAAGTATAGAGGACACACGTAAACATTTCCACACCTCGAAGTATAGAGGACACATGTAAACATTTCTACACCTTGAAGTATAGAGGACACATGTAAACATTTCTACACCTTGAAGTATAGAGGACACACGTGAACAGCCACACCTTGAAGTATAGAGGACACACGTAAACATTTCCACACCTCGAAGTATAGAGGACACACGTAAACATTTCCACACCTCGAAGTATAGAGGACACACGTAAACATTTCTACACCTTGAAGTATAGAGGACACACGTAAACATTTCCACACCTTGAAGTATAGAGGACACATGTAAACATTTCCACACCTTGAAGTATAGAGGATACACGTGAACATTTCCACACCTCGAAGTATAGAGGACACATGTAAACATTTCCACACCTTGAAGTATAGAGGACACATGTAAACATTTCCACACCTTGAAGTATAGAGGACACACGTAAACATTTCTAAACCTTGAAGTATAGAGGATACACGTGAACATTTCCACACCTTGAAGTATAGAGGACACATGTAAACATTTCCACACCTTGAAGTATAGAGGACACACGTAAACATTTCCACACCTCGAAGTATAGAGGACACACGTAAACATTTCCACACCTCGAAGTATAGAGGACACACGTAAACATTTCCACACCTCGAAGTATAGAGGACACACGTAAACATTTCCACACCTCGAAGTATAGACGACACATGTAAACATTTCCACACCTCGAAGTATAGAGGACACACGTAAACATTTCCACACCTTGAAGTATAGAGGACACACGTAAACATTTCCACACCTCGAAGTATAGAGGACACACGTAAACATTTCCACACCTTGAAGTATAGAGGACACATGTAAACATTTCCACACCTTGAAGTATAGAGGACACATGCAACATTTCCACACCTTGAAGTATAGAGGACACACGTAAACATTTCCACACCTTGAAGTATAGAGGACACACGTAAACATTTCCACACCTCGAAGTATAGAGGACACATGTAAACATTTCCACACCTTGAAGTATAGAGGATACACGTAAACATTTCCACACCTCGAAGTATAGAGGACACATGTAAACATTTCCACACCTCGAAGTATAGAGGACACACGTAAACATTTCCACACCTCGAAGTATAGAGGACACACGTAAACATTTTACCTTGAAGGAGACATAAACATTTCACACACCTTGAAGTATAGAGGACACGTAACATTTCCTACACCTTAGTATAGAGGATACACGTAAACATTTCTACACACCTTGAGTATAGAGGAGACACATGCAAACATTTCCACGCAGCGGAAGTGGGACACATGCTTGAAGCATTTCTGCATCTTTGAAATTATAGAGATACCGTGAACATTTCCACACCTTAGTATAAGAGGACACATGTAAACATTTTCTACACCTTGAAATGCAGGGACACATGTAAACATTTCACACCTTGAGTATAGAGGACACATGTAAGCATTTCTACACAGCCAGAGTATAGAGGATACACGTAAGCATTTCTACACTTGAGTATAGAGGACACATGTAACATTTCTACGCAGCCAGAGTATAGGGACACATGTAAACATTTCCTACACCTTCAAAGAGTATAGAGGATACGTAAACATTTCTGCATAGTATAGAGGACACATGTAAACATTTCACACACCTTGAAGTATAGAGGACACATGTAAACATTTCCACACACCTTGAAGTATAGAGGACACATGTAAGCATTTCCCACACGCAACCAGAGTATAGAGGACACATGAAAACATTTCCACACCTCCCTAAATTATAGAGGACACTGCGTAAACATTTCCACACCTCAGTATAGGACACATGTAAACATTTCTGCAACCAGGTATAGAGGATGCGTGAACATTTTCCACCTTGAGTATAGAGGACACATGTAAACATTTCTACACACCTTGAGTATAGAGGATACAGGAACATTTCCCACACCTTGAAGTGAAGGTTACATGTAACATTTCTGCACCTTGAGTATAGAGGACACATGTAAACATTTCCCACACTTTGAAGTATAGAGGACACATGTAAACATTTCACACCTTGAAGTATAGGATACACGTAAACATTTCTACACCTTGAAGTATAGAGGACACATGTAAGCATTTCCACACACACATGAAGTATAGAGAGGACACATGTAACATTTCTACACCTTAGAGTATAGAGGATGCGTGAACATTTCCACACCTTGATATAGAGGACACATGTAACTTGTTCTACCTTGAGTATAGAGGACATGTAACATTTCCACACCTTGAGTATAGAGGACACGTAAACATTTCTACACCTTGAGTATGGGGGATACGTAAACATTTTCTACACCTTGAAGTATGGAGACACATGTAAACATTTCTACATGATATAGAGACACATGTGTTTCATTTCTACACCTTGAGTATAGAGGATACACATGTAAACATTCTACACCTTGAAGTATAGAGGACATGTAAACATTTCCACACCTTGAAGTATAGGATACACCTGAACATTTCACACACCTTGAAGTATAGAGGACACTGCGTGAACATTTTCCACACCTTGGTATAGAGGACATGTAACTTGTTTCCACACCTTGAAGTATAGAGGACACATGCTGAACATTTCCACACCTCCAGAGTACTCAGGGTACATGTAAGCTTGTTCCACACCTTGAAGTATAGAGGACACATGTAAACATTTCCACACCTCAAGTATAGAAGGACACATGTAAACATTTCTACACCTTGAAGTATAGAGGATACGTGAACATTCCACACACACAACAGAGTATAGAGGACACATGTAAACATATTTCCACACCTTAAGTATAGAGGACACATGTAAACATTTCCACATAACCTTAGTATAGAGGACACATGTGACATTTCCACACCAGCAAGTATAGAGGACACATGTAAACATTTCCACACCTCAGAAGTATAGAGGACACATGTAAACATTCCACACCCCTCAAGTATAGAGACACATGTAAACATTTCCACACCTCCCGAAGTATAGAGATTCCACCACCTCGAAGTATAGGGCACATGTAAACATTTCCACACACAACCAAGTATAGAGACACATATAAACATTCCACCTCAAGTATAGAGGACATGTAAACATTTCACACCTCAGAAATTATAGAAGGACACACGTAAACATTCCACCTTGAAGTATAGAGGACACATGTAAACATTTCTACACCTTGAGTATAGGATACACGTGAACATTTCCACACCTTGAAGTATAGAGGAGACCTGCGTGAATATTTCCACGCAAGTATAGAGGACACATGTAAACATTTCACACCTTGAAGTATAGAGGACACATGTAAACATTCCCACATCTTGAAGTATAGAGACCTGTAAACATTCTACACCTTGAAGTATAGAAGACACACGTGAACATTTCCACACACCTTGATATAGAGACACATATAACATTTCACACACCTTGAAACAGAGACACATGTAAAAGCTTATTCCACACAGCAGAGTATAGAGGACACATGTAAACATTTTACACCTCGAGTATAGAGGACACACGTAAACATTTCCACACCTTGAAGTATAGGGGACGCATGTAAACATTTCTACACCTTGAAGTATATGGGATACACGTGAACATTTCACACCTTGAAGTATAGAGGACACTGCGTGGAACATTTCCACACCTTGAAGTACCAGAGACACATGTAACATTTCCACACCTTGAGTATAGAGACACATGTAAACGCTTACACCTTAGGTAGCAGAGGACACACGTGGGCATTTCCACACCTTGATATAGAGACACACGTAATTGTTTCCACACCTTGAAGTATAGAGGACCTCGAAGTATAGAGGACACATGTAAACATTCCACACCTTGAAGTATAGGACACATGTAAACATTTCCACACCTTGAAGTTATAGAGGACACATGTAAACATTTCTACACCTTGAAGTATAGAGGATACATGAACATTTCCACACCTTGAGTATAGAGGACACATGTAAAATTTTCCACACCTTGAGTATAGAGGACACATGTAAACATTTCTACACCTTGAGTATAGAGGACACCGTGAACATTTCCACACCGAAGTATAGAGGACACCGTAAACATTTCTACCTTGAAGTATAGAGGATACACGTGAACATTTCCACACCAGTATAGAGGACACATGTAAACATTTCCACACCTCGAAGTTATAGAGGACACATGTAAACATTTCCACACCTTGAAGTATAGGGACACATGTAAACATTTCCACACCTTGAGTATAGAGGACACATGAAACATTTCCACTCTATAGAGGACACATGTAAACATTTCCACACCTCGAAGTATAGAGGACACATGTAAACATTTCCACACCTCAAGTATAGAGGACACATGTAAACATTTCCACACCTTGAGTATAGAGGACACATGTAAACATTTCACACATACTACATTTCACACCTTAGTATAGAGGACATGTAAACATTTCCACACCTTGAAGTATAGAGGACACATGTAAACATTTCTACACCTTGAAGTATAGAGGACACACGTGAACATTTCCACACCTTGAAGTATAGAGGACACGTAAACATTTCACCTTGAAGTATAGGATACTGAACATTTCCACCGAGTATAGAGGACACATGTAAACATTTCCACACCTTGAGTATAGAGGACACATGTAAACATTTCCACACCTCGAAGTATAGAGGACACATGTAAACATTTCCACACCGCAGATATAGAGGACACATGTAAACATTTCCACCTCGAAGTATAGAGGACACATGTAAACATTTCTACACCTTGAGTATAGAGGATACACGTGAACATTTCCACACCTGAAGTATAGAGGACACGTAAACATTTCACACACTCGAAGTATAGAGGACACATGTAAACATTTCCACACCTTGAAGTATAGAGGACACATGTAACATTTCACACCTTGAGTATAGAGGATACACGTGAACATTTCCACCTTGAAGTATAGAGGACACACGTGAACATTTCCACACCCTTGAAGTATAGAGGACACATGTAAACATTTCCACACGAGTATAGGACACAGTAAACATTTCACACAGTATAGGACACAGTAACATTTCCACACCGAAGTATAGAGGACACAGTGAACATTTCACACCTTAGTATAAACATTACCTAGTATAGAGGACACATGTAAACATTTCCACACCTTGAAGTATAGAGGACACACGTAAACATTTCCACACCTCGAAGTATAGAGGACACATGTAAACATTTCCACACCTTGAAGTATAGAGGACACACGTAAACATTTCCACACCTCGAAGTATAGAGGACACATGTAAACATTTCCACACCTGAAGTATAGAGGACACACGTAAACATTTCCACACCTCGAAGTATAGAGGACACATGTAAACATTTCCACACCTTGAAGTATAGAGGATACACGTAAACATTTCCACACCTCGAAGTATAGAGGACACACGTAAACATTTCCACACCTTGAAGTATAGAGGACACACGTAAACATTTCCACACCTCGAAGTATAGAGGACACACGTAAACATTTCCACACCTCGAAGTATAGAGGACACACGTAAACATTTCTACACCTTGAAGTATAGAGGACACATGTAAAGATTTCCACACCTTGAAGTATAGAGGACACACGTAAACATTTCCACACCTCGAAGTATAGAGGACACACGTAAACATTTCCACACCTCGAAGTATAGAGGACACATGTAAACATTTCCACACCTCGAAGTATAGAGGACACGGTCAATTCCTCGTCATAGTGATGACACACC
The DNA here is from genome assembly GCF_018991925.1 of Homarus americanus. NCBI lineage: Eukaryota > Metazoa > Arthropoda > Malacostraca > Decapoda > Nephropidae > Homarus > Homarus americanus. Next base: position 4,694,623 of record NW_024738300.1, on the reverse strand, counting down.
AAAACATTTGCTCTCCCTTAGAATATAGAAAACTCACGGTTATATGTCACATTTACAAAATAATTTAATATTTTTTTCCATAGCAATCCTGTACCTATAGCAATTGTCCCAGTTTTGTTAATTGGTAAAGAGAATGAATGGTTGTTTTGTCATATATGTGCACAAGGAAAACAAAAACAATTATACGGTGAGGTAGTATATGAAAAGGGGGAAAACAAAAATGTAATTAAAATGGAACGGGTAAATAGCTGAGGATAATATAAAATTGAACACGAACATAAGATATACGTGACAGAAGAATACGAAGAAACAGTGAATTTCAAATTTAATGTCAAAGGAATAATGATTTGTTCGCGATGGCCTCACTTAATAGGTTTCTTTCTACATCTTTTGCCTCAGAATTGTTATTTAATTTATTTGTCTAATATTGTTTTGTATTTTTGGCTCAAGAGTAAAGCCATTCTACGTCGACATAGGTACTCGACCTGGCCGGTATTATATTCAGACAGCATTTCATAATCATATTCATGTTAATTACAATTAATTGATTCATTATTCATCCAAACTTATGCACGTAACTTATTGCCCTCTCTTTCCATCTCTTTTCCGTTTAAAACTTCCCAACTTAAAGCTTCTAATTCTTTGCCACTTTGCCCTAACATCACGCCTTGTTTTTATTTCACCCTTACAATTTTCAACCACTTGTTTTGCCTCCTGATAGTTTTAATTTTGATTTTAACTTCTTAACAATAGGTAGGATTTTACATTCTGATTCTTCACTCTCAAATACTTCCCCTTTCCCTTTACAGCCTGACTATAACATTTAAATTGCCTTCATTGTACAGCTATCGAGACGACCTTATAGTGTGTTATAATTATTATCTACGACCACACAAAAATTATTATTGTCATAATAGAAACTTTTTATTATCTAAACCTTTTCATTATTTTTTTTTAATTTCTCAGTGAATATATGAAACAGGCACGGTGACAATGTACTTCCTTGCCTGAACCATACATGAACTTTGAACACTCCCTTTTCCTCTGCTTGTCTTAGTTCCTACTCTCGGTGATTTCAAATAGTTTAAGCTTATCTCGTTCCCTCTCCTAATTCATTTACCCATAGCCCATTCCACTGTAAATTCAAATCCACTTTGGTGCATGTTTATTTACAAGTTAAAGAAATATATTAGAGTCTTTTGAGTTAATATTTTCTAACTCACAGCCACCAGTCACGCATTGGATCGAAAAGCCATTAAAGCTGTACATTATCATACTTTTCTCATATATCATTTCGTACTCATATTTCACTAGGCCATAACACCTTCCTCACAAAAATCGAATGAAAATAAGAATACTAGAATGGCACTCACAATATCCATAAACTCCACACGTAAAATATCGTAATTATGACCTCTTCTGCATATTACATAAAAAAGGTTTGTTATATCATACTACTTCTGTCAGCATCTTTCTACCTCACTTCTCTCTCCTATAACATCTCCATATTGAGTCTGTCCTAAATTATTAGCTCCCAGATTTCTTATTTTTCAAAACTCCCATTGGTCAATGGGTTAAGGGTATGTTATTAATATGTACTGCAGATGTCAACACGATGTGGAAACAACTTATTATCAGTTTCTCTAATCTTCGCCTCCTTATATATATATATATATATATATATATATATATATATATATATATATATATATATATATATATATATATATTTCATATGATCCACAATGAAACCGTGGATAAGATAAATCTTGATAAAATCACACGGGAAAGGGAAACAACGGAGCACCTTAGCTTTCGTCTTTATTCAAGACATCTTCAGTTGCCTCTGAAGATTTTGAAAAAATATATATATATATATATATATATATATATATATATATATATATATATATATATATATATATATATATATATATATTTCAATAAACACTAGGACTTCTACATACAATCAACACCTCAACCGCCAGGATTCGAACCCACGGCCCACGAGCCCATGACTGTGACCGGGGAACGCTAACCGCTGAACCACCAGGATACTAAAAGCAGTCCTAGACTCTGTTATATTTCACGCAAAGCCTGTTCAACGAGCTTATGGCGCCGTGAACCTCTTATGGGGACTACCCGTATCACGTAGGTGGTCAGAGTAACGTTTTACCAAATCCGGCTTCGTAACACGAGGATCCATATATATTTCATTAGCCCAATAAACACGCGGTTTTCTACATACAATCAACACCTCAACCCGCCAGGATTCGAACCCACGGCCCACGATGGTGACCGGGGAACGCTAACCGCTGGACCACCAGGATACTGAAAGCAGTCCTAGACTCTGTTATATTTCACACAAAGCCTGTTCAACGAGCTTATGGCGCCGTGAACCTCTAATGGGGACTACCCTTATCACGTAGGTGGTCAGAGTAACGTTTTACCAAATCCGGCTTCGTAACACGAGGATCCATATATATATATGAATCCTCGTTGAACTCAACGGCATGGACAAATTAATAGATCCATATATTTACGTTACTAGACACTGACTCTCGGACACAAACATGAAATGGTTACACTTCCCACCGTAAGTAACTCACCCTTGGATCGCTCTGACAATGACTCACGTGTGACCTGAGGAAGGCCCAGCGGCTGCGGAATGTCTGCAGGTGCTGCTGGACTCTGTCTCCTGTGGGAGACTCTGCTTGCTGGAGACTCGGTGCTGGGGAGGGAAGTCTCCATTCCGACCTCGACTTGTGACAAGTGTGATTCTGAGTTCTGTCTCGCTCTGTCTGACTCTGGGAAGGAGCTGTCAGCCCCTTCCCTGTTATAATAGTAATGCCTCGTGGAAAAAGCTGCAGGCTCCTTATATTGGAGGTCACAAGCCGGCAGATGACCCCTCTTAATTAGCACTAAACTGGCTAGATCTGGACAGCTGTGTTTGCCCAGGTGCGTGGTCATAACGCCGGTTAACTCAGGTACCTTGTGGCTGTGACCCCTCCTGGGCCAGATCTTAATGTGGGCATCTACTTACTGCCATATGTGTTTTACTTCTCTGGGCTGTAAGTTCTGGTCTAATAAATAATTATTACAAATCTTACATATCCTTACCATCATTATACACAATAAAATAATTTAGGTATAATGTGCCAAGGTACGTTTGTAGCTTCCTACAGACCTTTATAACGAGAAGCACACAGGAATAAAACCAAAACTGTAGCTTTCTAGTAAACAAAATAGCATGAACCTTGTGTGTGTGTGTGTGTGAGTGTCTGTGTGTGTGTGTGCGTGAGTAATAATAATAAATAATAATTAACGGTTTATTGAAAGAGCATGGCAGCCGGAAGGCTGAAAATATACAATTACATAATTGGGGAATGGGTCTCTTGATTTACAAATGATTTACAAGTAACATAAGTGATACAAATATGATATATAATAATTAGGTGTTGATAATTTTTACAATGGTTGGGACTGGGTTGTTCTTTTAGCAATCAGTTCGTGCTTGTATGGGCTGGATGCGGTTGGGCAGGTGTGTGGCCACGTGGCCAGGACAGTAGCTTGGGGCAATGCAGGTGTGCTCCATCCTTCAGGTTAGGTCAGGTGAAGCCGTGAGGTCAGGTCAGGTTAGGTCAGATCCAGCCATACTCAGTATTGCTGTGTTTTTGTGCTTTTCCTTCGAGTTGAAATTGCCACTTCTGTATATCACTTGTGGGTTGATGGTCAGTCTTTGCACTGTACTGTTGGTGTGATGATGTTGATAAATCCAGATGGGAAGGAGGAGATGGGGAAGGGGATGGCCCGACAGACCGGGCTGGCAGCTGTCTCCATGGTAAAGAGACCACGGCCGCATTAGCGGGCAACGCCGACTACACACGTTCTTACCCTACGAAGGCTGAAGGGAGCGTGTGTGTGTGTGTATGTGTGAGTTATTCCAAATCACTTTATCCAGTTATTCAATTAAATTTTCTCGATTTTATCATTCAAATTGTTTCAACCTCGAAAGTTCCCAGGATAATATGAAATAACCCTCGCTGTCACCCCCACGTCTGGAGACTGCCCGTGTATACGCGTTCATTTTTTAGAGCTTCTAAACTTGGAAATGGAAGGGAGTGGAGCTTCTAGACTTGGAAAAGGGAGTCTAGTGGCGCTGGTGGTAGAGCGGTACCGCTCTTGCCTTGCAAGCAAGATGTCACGGGTTCGATTCCCAGGGCGGCGGAAGTTGTTTGGACACTCTTCCTAGCCCCCTTGGTCCCTGTTCACCTAGCAGTAGGTAGGTACCTGTTGTTAATCGAAAAGTTGCGAATTCGTATTCAGGGAAAGTTGTTGGAGCTTCTAAACTTGGAACTAACACGATCTGGAGGAGTGGTGACCCGACGATCACACACCCAACACAGACAAAAACCCAATACGTGCGCTATGCGCTAAATCAAATATAACTCAGTCGTGTAAAGCTATGGCTCTATCTCTCCCACAACAATTCCTTTCCTAATCCCCTGCTACGTCCTCTGTCATCTTCCCCGCTCTGACTTTCGCTACCAACAACTTTTGGAGCTTCTAACTTGGAAAAAAAGGGAGTCTTGAACTTTTCTTGAAGTTCAATGAATGGCATAATTAAATTGAAACCGGCGATATGGAAGTTATTACGTTATGCACATTAAAAGGCCCTAGTACTAAGCTCTGGAAGTTTTATAATATGACAAATTGACCGATGCAACCGCCATGATGTACAATAATAGTCTGTTCACCCAAACTTTGTAAATTAGGCCTAGAGCCGTTTGTAACAAGACGGCTGGTTGTCTGACAGGAAGACAGGCAAAGGGTCACTCGACCTAGCTTTAGTATTTCGCATCTAATATACTATAGGACTAGGCGTGTATCTGTCTGTCTGTCTGTCTGTTCTGGGCAGCCGAAACGGCACAATCGTTTTACATCAAACTTCGAGGAAAAATCGCAAACAATTCGTAGAGTGGAACAAACCTGGTCCCATGTCGATGGTTTCTTTAGGAAGGCATTAATTAACGATTTTAATTACGCTGGCAAGAGATGTCCCTGTACTCTATCAGCCGGCAGCACGATTGCAGTTATCGTACGGCTCCCTCCTCCTCCTCCCCCCCCACTTTTTATCTTAGCCTATTTTTTTTAATGTTGTTTGGATTAGTAAAAGAAGGAAGATCAGTAAATAGAAGAATAAAGAAGTGGGATACAGAAAATAGTTAGAGATAACAGGTGGGGGGGAGCTGAGTTTCATCATGCGTCTGGATGCGCAGTTTCAACGTTACCAGAGCATTTTCGGACCTTACGAGGCTACAGTGTATTCTTATTCCTGTGGCTGACTGTACATGGAAAAGGAGAAGAGATAAAAATATAATAACAGGAATGCACGGAGAAGATAGAAAGGGAGAAGAGAAGGAGAAGAAACATTAATATCCTTAAGAGGCGAGCGAGGAAAGGAGATGGGAGAGAGGGATAGTGAGAGGTGGAGAGTATGAATGGAGGGATGTGTTTTTTAAAGTTCCCAGAAAACCATATTAAAATCACTTATTTAATAAGGAAGAAAAGTGTTAAATATGATGAGTAGTGTAAGGAGGACAGAGAGATATATAAATAAAGACAGAGATAGTACGGATAAAAATGGAGAGAGAGAGAAGCGGACAAACAAAAGACATAATACAGACAGATTCAAGGACAGACAGAAAGACAGACAGATAGACAGACTTATAAAAGACAAAGACAACAGACACATTCATACAGACAGACAGACATGACTACACAGGGTGAATATAGACAGTGAAACAGACAGGAGGTTAACAAAAATAGACAGATTCATAGATGCACATATAGACAATATGGCAACTAACATGACAGACAGACAGACAGCTGACTGACTGGTTCACATTAGACAAACAGGCAGACACACGCCAACAACGGATAAGACAGACAGATTTGACGACACAAAGAGTACAGACGGGCTTACATTCAAACACCACGCAGACGAACAGACAGTTGGGATGGCAATAGACAGGACGGATAGACTTGAGACAGAGTAGAAGGCATTTATAAACTAGAATAACACCAAATTGACCATAGCTGCGTCAGTGAGGGTAGGAGGTCTTACATCCACCAGCGTAAATAATAAGACGCATTGAAAAGTAACACCCTCGCGCTGAAAGAACATCGATAGTCGGTCAGTCATGTGAGATGGGCCTAAAACCGACTAACGTAGATGATGACTATGATGACTTAACACAGGTGATGACTTAAGCAGATGGTGACTAATCTAACCAGAATCAAGGTTACTTCTCTTCATAATACAATTTATCTCGGATTGATCATCGGTGATTCATAATAATTTTGTTTTTATGATTTTAACCTCTCGTTATGGCGAATATTTCTTTAACTAATTATTCTAACCTTTATTCTATTCCTTCCTATAGTATACTAGATACTTACAGTACCTAGTAACCACGACCATGATTATAACACCTACGACTATGATTATAATAACCACGACTATGATTATGACAACCACGACCATGATTATAACAACCACGACTATGATTATAACAACCACGCCCATGATTATAGCAACCATGACCATGATTATAACAACCTCGACCATGACTATAACAACCACGAATATGATTATAACAACCACGACCATGAATGTAACAACCACGACCTTGATTATAACAACCACGACCATGATTATAACAACCACGACTATGATTATAACAAACACGACCATGAATATAACAACCACGACCATGATTATAACAACCATGACCATGATTATAACAACCACGACCATGATTATTACAACCACGACTATGATTATAACAACCACGACCATGATTATAACAACCACGACCATGATTATAACAACCATGACCATGATTATAGCAACCACGAATAGGATTATAACAACCACGACCATGATTATAACACTCACGACCATGATTATAACAAACACGACTATGATTATAAGAACCACGACTATGATCATAACCACGACTATGATTATAACAAGCACGGCCATGATTATAACAACCACGACCATGTTCATAACAACCACGACTATGATTATAACAACCACGACCATGATTATAACAACCATGACCATGATTATAACCGCAACCATGATTATAACAACCACGACCATCTGGAAAACGATGTCGCTGTACACTGTTAGGCAGACCATGATTATAACACTCACGACCATGATTATAACAAACATGACTATGATTATAACAACCACGACTATGATTATAACAACCACGACTATGATTATGATAACCACGAATATGATTATAACAAGCACGACCATGATTAAAAGAACCACGACCACGATCATAAGAACCACAACCATGATTATGACAACCACGACTATGATTATAACAACCACGACCATGATTATAACAACCACGACCATGATTATAACAACCATGACCATGATTATAACCGCAACCATGATTATAACAACCATGACTATGATTATAACAACCACGACTATGATTATAATAACGACGACCATAGTTATAACAACCACGACCATGATTATAACCACAACCATGATTAAAACAACCATGACCATGATTATAACAACCACGACCATCTGGAAAACGATGTCGCTGTACGCTATCAGCCTGACTGAGGTTGCTAGCAAGCCAAGCACGAGCGTTCGAACTTTCACGCCTTTGTAAACTGTACCACCGGACTCGCCACCGGGCAGGAAGGGCCCACGATCACTTGTATGTTACTTATAATCTGAATTTTTAAGGAATAATACCTATTCAGTATTTACATGTATATATATATATATATATATATATATATATATATATATATATATATATATATATATATATATATATATATATATATATATATATATATATATATCATATATATATATGCTGATAACCACAAGGAAAGAAGAAAACACGAAGTTCCCAAGCGCTTTCGTGTAATTCACATCTTCAGGGGTGAGTACAGACTAGAGAGAGAAATACAAATCAAGGTGTATATATACAGAGGAGGGTGAGACCAGGTCCACAATGGTCAGGTATTAGGTAATGACCCTACTAATCTTTAAATAGCACACAACGGTTGGTGGTCAGGTCAGATGGTCAGGTGACCCGGCCTTCTCACCTGGTCACAAATCTTCTTAATTACAAAATTGTCCAGCTTGTACATGCCGTTACTCAAATTCATGTTGAATGCTTCGGTATGTTTAATAAGACTAGATTCTATGATGTTCCTACTATCAATTGAATTACATGGTAATATTGAGGAGGCATTATCCCAGTCAATGCAATGCTTGTTATCCCTCAAATGAACAAACAGAGCATTGGATTCCTGGCCTGTCCTACCACTGTATTTGTGTTGTTTAATTCTAGTTGCAAGATCTTTACCTGTCTGGCCTAAGTAAAACATATTACATTCCTTGCAAGGAACTTTATAAATGCAACCAATTGTGTTGTTGGGGGAGTTCTTGATTAACATTTGTTTAACAGTGCATGAGTTTTTAAATGCCACATTGACGTTCCAGGTTTTTAGTTGTGAAGGAATGTGTGAGAAATTTTTGTGAAATGGTAATATTAAGATATTCTTATGGTCATGGGTGGGCTTGGGATCAGTTCTATAAAAAGTTTTCTTAGTAATGTTTAGGCATTTGTCTATGAAAGATCTAGGGTATTTAAGGTTTGAGCCAATATTATATATATATTTGTATTCCTCATCGATGAATTCCGGACTGCAAATTCTCAAGGCACGTAAAAACATTGTTGAAAATACTGACTGTTTGACTTTATTATGGTGGGCAGAATAATAATGAATGTATGAACACACATTAGTTGGTTTTCTATAAATACTGAACTTAAAAGTGTTACCTATTCTGTGTATCAGACAGTCTAGGAATGGCAATTTACAGTCTTGCTCTAATTCCACAGTGAATTTGATCGAGGGGGCTAAGTTGTTAAGTTGTGGCAGGAAAGCTTTTAGGTCCTCATTACTTGGCCAGAGACATAATACATCATCAACATATCTAAACCATACTGCTGAGGGTGGTAAAATATTACTTAATAGTTTCTTTTCAAAGAATTCCATATATAGGTTGCTTAATACAGGTGAGAGTGGATTACCCATTGCCATACCAAATTTTTGAGCATAATATTCTCCATTGAATTCGAATTTACAATCCTTAATACATAGTTTGATGAGTTCGATGAAGTCGTCTTTCGAGACGGGCAGTGAAATATCATCCAGGGTATCTATGAGGAACTCCAGTAAATCATCAACTGGGACCTTTGTAAAGAGTGATGATAAACTCAATAACTTACACATTAATTATGATTTTAAACTGGTCAGCTTTGATGTAACATCACTCTTTACCATAATAAAGTCAAACAGTCAGTATTTTCAACAATGTTTTTACGTGCCTTGAGAATTTGCAGTCCGGAATTCATCGATGAGGAATACAAATATATATATAATATTGGCTCAAACCTTAAATACCCTAGATCTTTCATAGATAAATGCCTAAACATTACTAAGAAAACTTTTTATAGAACTGATCCCAAGCCCACCCATGACCATAAGAATATCTTAATATTACCATTTCACAAAATTTCTCACACATTCCTTCACAACTAAAAACCTGGAACGTCAATGTGGCATTTAAAAACTCATGCACTGTTAAACAAATGTTAATCAAGAACTCCCCCAACAACACAATTGGTTGCATTTATAAAGTTCCTTGCAAGGAATGTAATATGTTTTACTTAGGCCAGACAGGTAAAGATCTTGCAACTATAATTAAACAACACAAATACAGTTTTAGGACAGGCCAGGAATCCAATGCTCTATTTGTTCATTTGAGGGATAACAAGCATTGTATTGACTGGGATAATGCCTCCTCAATATTACCATGTAATTCAATTGATAGTAGGAACATCATAGAATCTAGTCTTATTAAACATACCGAAGCATTCAACATGAATTTGAGTAACGGCATGTACAAGCTGGACAATTTTGTAATTAAGAAGATTTGTGACCAGGTGAGAAGGCCGGGTCCCCTGACCATCTGACCTGACCACCAACCGTTGTGTGCTATTTATAGATTAGTAGGGTCATTACCTAATACCTGACCATTGTGGACCTGGTCTCACCCTCCTCTGTATATATACACCTTGATTTGTATTTCTCTCTCTAGTCTGTACTCACCCCTGAAGATGTGAATTACACGAAAGAGCTTGGGAACTTCGTGTTTTCTTCTTTCCTTGTGGTTATGAGCATATACATACACATATATTTAATACCATACTACAATATCAAAAGCAGCGTATTCATACGACAAAATGTAAATTGTCTATATATCTATACTTGTATATCAAAATATTATGTAGAAAAAAGAACCAATTTTATTACAGGTTTATGAAATTTGCCTAACAGAAAATGAAGGTCAGAGCAGCCAAAAGTATGTCACCTTTTTTAGTATTCCTCACTATAAACTGTACTAATCGGCTCACCCCTTGATGATATTATTAAGCTCACACTGGTTGAAGGAAAGGTAAGGAAACATAATATTTCTGTATTTCGTCCGAGGTAGACCTCAGGGTGGACGGAAAAAAGTCACAGGAAAAAAAGTCACAGAAAAAAAGTCACAATTTTGGCTAGGAAAAAAAGTTCCAGGAAAAGTCACATTTTATTTAAATGCCATAAACAATGAAAGTAATGAAAAAAATATTTTAATACAGTTATTAACTGACAATACACGACTTTTACGTATTGACAACACAATTTATATATGAGTAGCAGAAATGCTCTCTTTCCCTAGGCCACGGTGTAAAATATCGTACGTTTGGCATACCTCATTAGAATGGACTACCTACCTTCTTACCTACCTACCTACCTACCTTGTTAGAATGGACAACCTAAAAAAGTTAGAGATCAAAGAAAAGTAAGCTGTAATGAGAGAGACCATAAGGATAAAATTAGCTATAATACGTGGGAAGGGATACGACTTTTCAGCTTCTGTGTGGTGTAACGGATGGAGGTTAGATGCAGAGAATAGTAAGCCACAATGAAAGAGAACCTAAGGATCAAAATTGCTGTAAATCATAGGAGGGAATACGACTTTTCTACGTGTGTTGGGTGTGTTGGTTATAAAATCATCCATCATCACTCCATATAACGCAGTCCATCATCACTACATATAACACCATCCATCATCACTACATATAACACCATCCATCATCATACATATAACACCATCCATCATCACTACATATAACACCATCCATCATCACTACATATAACACCATCCATCATCACTAAATATAACATCATCCATCATCACTACATATAACACCATCCATCATCACTACATATAACACCATCCATCATCACATATAACATCATCCATCATCACTACATATAACACCATCCATCACACTACATATAACACCACCCATCATCACTACATATAACATCATCCATCATCACTACATATAACACCATCCATCATCACTACATATAACATCATCCATCATCACTACATATAACACCATCCATCATCACTACATATAACACCACCCATCATCACTACATATAACATCATCCATCATCACTACATATAACACCATCCATCATCACTACATATAACATCATCCATCATCACTACATATGACACCATCCATCATCACTACATATAACACCATCCATCATCACTACATAAAACACCACCCATCATCACTACATATAACATCATCCATCATCACTACATATAACACCATCCAACATCACTACATATAATATCATCCATCATCACTACATATAACACCATCCATCATCACTACAGATCGGTAAAGTATTTTCCGAGATTCTCGTGCGGACACACACACACAAACACAAACAAACACACAGACATACATCTTTGTTTTATATATATAGATAGATCATCACTACATATAACACCACCCATCATCACTACATATAACATCACCCATCATCACTACATATAACATCATCCATCATGACCACATATAACATCATCCATCATCACTACATATAACATCATCTATCATCACTACATATAACATCATCATCCATCATCACTACATATAACACCATCCATCATCACTACACATAATACCGTCCATCATCATTACAGATCTGTAAAGTAGTTTCCGAGATTCTCGGGCAGACACACACACACACAAACACACAAACACACACGGTAGGACGCCACCCTCCGGGAGGCTCCATGGTGTCTTACTGTAGTGCATTAGGGTAGACCACATTTTTGGTTTTGCCATTAGGAGCAAGTATATTCAGATTTTTGCCAGTTCGCACTCAGGAGCATCCAACATAGAACTGTCCATGAGAGAAGCATGGAAACACCAGGTCTAGGCCAACCAACTTTAGACTCTGTCCCTGGCTATTGTAGATGAACATGGCAAAGCTCACTTTAACCGGGAACTGAAGTCGCTTGAACTCAAATGGCAGGTCAGTGGTGATAAGAGGTATCCTTGGTGTAAACACGTTCTCTCCTTTAGCTTTTCCTGTCAGTATTGTAGCTTCCACTATATGTGGCATCATGTTCTTCACCACCAGTCTTGTGCCATTGCGGAGGATTGGTGGTTCAAGAATTCTTAAGAGCATTATAGGAGTTCCAATCTTGAGAGTGAGGTGATGAGGAGGCATTCCTGTGGGCTCCAAAGAATTAAGGAATTCTGCAGCGTACTGGACTCCTTGATCCTGGTCGATTACTGTATCAACAGACTTGAATGAGGTCTCTGTATGTACATTATGTATGCTGTATGTATATTTTGTATGTGCTCCATTTATATACATTATTTATTCAGCCTAGCTAGCAGCGTGTGTCAATGTATTTACCATGTCCCACATGCTTAATTAATGTGCCTGGCGACATATGGAAGCTGCTAATGTGTCACTTGCCACATGTCGCCTGAGAGGCAGTTGACCCCCAGACAGAGTAGGGAGAGCCGTTTCGCTTGTGTATCTCTGTTTGTCCAGTAAATAGAACCTACGAAAACTCTACAGGTGGTTGTGTTCGCTCCTGTAGATAGAACTTGGTACCCAGAACATATACATGGCGCAGTGTGTTAATTAACTGGATCATTATACAAGTGAAGTGTGTAAAGTTTGTGGCAAGACCGGCTTATAGACCCCTGCTCTGTCGTCAACCGCTAGCAGCCGCCTCCTCCAAGAATTTGTTTGAATTTATAGCAACTTTGAGCAGTGTCAGTGACAGCAAGTTCCTGTGAAGTGTATAAGTGCATTGTGTGTGCAGTGCCATAAGTGTGTGATCTTGTTTTAAAGGATTCCCAAGGTGGAAGGCATGTTCAGGGCTTTTGTGAGGAGTAGAGTTCAGTGCAGCCTCCTCCGGCCGTGCTTAGAGGGTAACTGACTGTGACTGTGAGCAGCTCGCCTCCACCCCCTCCCACCGAGACACTGCCCGACCGCACACACATACACACACGCACGAACACACTGACTGTAGTCATTCCTTTATATATACTTTATATATATATAATCTACTTATCTGTGCATTTAATTATTTTTTTTTGTCTCACTGATTTAAGACATAGTACACGGATTAAGTAATTATGTCTCGTGCCTTACGCAGTCGTGAAGCCAACGCCTGGATGAGTCAGTCGGATGACAGCTCTGTAGAGATGGATGACCAGGCTGAACAGGACGCTCCAGCTCCCACCACATCGCACAGCCCTTCACCTCGATCTTCAGCACTGTCTTCAGAGATAATTGCTTTAATGAAGTTTATGAGGGATGAAAGGCGTCAGGACGAAGCTAGAAGACGTGTGGAGGATGAAGAAAGAAGGCAAGCTGAGACAGAGAGAGACCACCAACGGAGATTGGAAGACAGTGCACGGTTTGAAGCTTTGATATCTCGCCTCACTGTTAACCAAGCCCCTGGCTCTAACACTGCCTCGGTATCGACTGGTTCAGATACCTCATCAATGCTTTCTTCACGCCCCCCCAGCCCCACTTAAAGCGGCTGCTCAAACACCACCCAAATTGAAGCCTGATGTGAATTTCCAGACTTTTCGTGAATGGCGGTGACGGTGGACTGATTATGCTACAATGGTGGATCTCCAGAGCTTGTCACAACCTAAACAACTCATTCAGCTGCATATGTGCCTGTCTTTGGAAACTCAGCGTGTCTTGTAACATACGTTGCAGGTACCTCCGACCTCTTCGTTGTCTGTAGAGGAGGTACTGGATATTCTACAACGACACATCAAAGTGCAGTGGAATGAAGTTCTACGCAGGAGGGAATTGTTTAGCTGTAGACATATGGAGGGCGAGACTTTTGATGCCTCTTATGTACGATTCAAGAGAGCCTCGGAAGAGGTAGGTATATGCCCAGGTAACCACCAGCAGTGCGAGGAGACCCAGTTTAAGCAGGTGATCCTGATGGGTGTTCAAGACGAGGAGCTTGTCCAACGCCTCACCTCCCTCGACTCTTCCTCTTCTCTTAAGGATGTGTTGACGATATGTCGCTCCCATGAGGCTGCCAGGTGTGCCACCTCTGCCATCCGAGCTCCCCCTACAGCTGTACGTGCTGTGTCCCGGTACAAGAAGGACAAGAAGTCTACTCCAATGCCTTCGCCCACCACGTCCACGCCCGGCTCCTTTTGTAACAACTGTGGTAAGCAGCACGGAACACAGGTGTGTCCAGCTGCTGAGTCTACCTACAACAGTTGTGACCGTAAGGGCCACTGGTCACTCACAGTATGGTGCCCAGCCAAACGCGTCCAGTGCAATGTGTGCGGTCGTCTGGGCCACTACGACAAGTGTTGCCCTCCCAACAAACCCAAGGGACAGCGTCGGCAGAAGCAGCAACGCTCTTCCACCAGTGAGGGCCGCCCACAGTCGTCCACTCAGAAGCATGACGACCCTGGACAACGCTCGAGCCATATTAGGAAGGTGTACTCCCCCTCGCGTCCCAGGACCAAAGTTCCCAAGCACATCAGTGTCATCCTGACCTACGGCAGTGTGTCATCCCGTCTTCAGATGTTGCCCGACACCGGCGCTGATGCTACAGTCATCGGTCCCCAGCATTTGCAATGTTTGGGGCTCTCTCCAAGTGATCTAGGACCGCCCCCCAAGGATCCCCGCTTCACGGCAGATGGTTCACAGATGGCTCCAGACCTAGGTTCACTCCAAGCACAGGTCACCTTTGGCAACAGATCGTGTCAAGCCTAGATTGATGTGCATAATGGTGTCCCGACTCATTTGCTGTCCTACAGACATTGTCAAGAGTTGGCCATCATCTCCCAGGACTTCCCAAAACCCATTCTCGAGGTAAAGCAGGCCAACAGGGTGCACGAAGGGAGCAGCAACTACCCTGCTGTCGCCCTATCCCTATCTCTTGCCAGTGACACCTCTCCTTCGGATGCTCGGAAGTACTTCCTGAAGGAATTCAGTGACGTTCTGGTGACCAAGTCCGCTCTGGAATTGAAGCCTCTCAAGAAGATGGAAGGCCCCCCCATGAGGATCCACTTGAGGGACGACGTGAAGCCCTTCGCTATCTACACCCCTCGACTGGTCCCCCTGGCCTTCCGCGATGCGGTCAAAAACGAGCTGGACTCCATGGTCGCCCAAGAAATTATTGCACCAGCCGGCAATGACCCGTCTCCATGGTATCACCCTAAGGTAGTCGTCGCAAAACCCAAAGGTGGTGTTCGGATCACCACTGACCTCTCCAAGCTCAACAACCAGGTGTCTCGTCCTGCTCACCCTTCTCCTACGCCCTTTGCAGCTATACGCAGTGTGAACCCGAAAGCGCGCTTCTTCACGACGATGGACGCCCTGTGTGGGTGCTGGCAGATAGAGCTTGCCGATGAAGACCGACCACTTACAACTTTCATCACCCCGCATGGACGTTACAGTTATTGCCGTGGCCGCATGGGATTCGCCGCTACAGGAGATACTTTCTGCCTTCGAGGTTATATGGCTCTACAAGGTTTGGCAAACTGCGTGAAAGTGGTCGACGACATACTCGTGTACGATGAGGATTACATGGATCACCTCTGCCGTATCTACGAGGTACTCAACAGGTGCCAGAAGCACGGCATCACCCTAAATGCCGACAAGTTTGTTCTGGCCAGCTCTTCAGTGGACTTTTGTGGGTACACCCTCTCAGGAAATGGTATTGCAGCTGACCCGGAGAAGGTCCGCGCCATCACGGATTTCCCCACCCCTGCTAACCTCACTGACTTGAGGTCCTTCATCTGACTCGTCAACAAGTTAGCAGAGTTTTCGCCGGACATCTCCGCAGCTGCCCAACCACTTCGCCCCCTCATGAGCCCCAAGAGGACTTTCCTGTGGACTCCCGACCACGACAAGGCCTTCCAGCAAGTGAAACAGGCCCTGTCTAGTCCACCTGTCTTCGCCACGTTTGACCCAGCCTTGCCGACGGTTCTGCAGACAGATGCCTCACGCTTGTACGGCGTGGGATACGCCCTATTGCAGGATCATGGTGGAGGGCAGTTCCGGCTCATCCAGTGTGGCTCGCGTTTCCTCTGACACCGAGATGTGCTACGCCACTATTGAGTTGGAGCTGTTGGTTGTGGTTTGGGCGATGTCCAAGTGCAGGTTTTACCTCATTGCCCTGCAACACTTTTACCTAGTGACCGGTTTTCGCCCGCTTGTCCCGATCCTCAACCACTACACGCTCGACGCCGTTGAGAACCCTCGCCTCCAGCGTCTGAAAGAGAAGCTCTCGGCGTACATCTACACAGCAGTGTGGCGTGCTGGTAAGGAGCTCTGCATCCCTGATGCCTTATCCCGCTCTCCTGTCAGCCGCCCTACTCCAGAAGACCATGTGCTCGACGCCGACCTCGCTCTTTCCGTCAGGACTGTGGTCACGCCGTCCAATCCCTTCATTCGGACCTGTCACCAGATGACGACAAGGCAATGGAGGACCTTCAAACAGCGGCCCGAGATGACCCTTCCTATGTCCGACTCGTCGAGTGTGTGAGGAATGGATTCCCTAGCAACCGCTACGAACTTCACAACACCCTGCTCCCGTATTGGAAACTCCGCGATGAACTCTACTGTGACGGGGACCTTGTTCTGTACGGAGCACGTGTAGTTGTCCCTGCTGCCTCACGTCCCCACGTCTTGGCTCGCCTTCAGGACAGTCACCGTGGAGCTGAGGCCACCAAACGACGTGCAAGACAGACTGTGTTCTGGCCCGGCATCGACTCCGACATCTTCAATGTTGTCCGTGCGTGTGAGCCCTGCCAAGTATTACAACCCAGCCAGCAGCAGGAACCCTTCATGAGTGACGACAACCCCACCCGCCCCTTTGAGTCTGTGTCGGCCGACTTTTTCTGTGTGTCAGGAAAGTCCTTCCTTGTTATTGTTGACCGTCTCTCTGGTTGGCCGGTTGTCATCAAGTGTGGTAATGACACGACGTCTGCCGCCACCATCAGCAAGTTCCGCCACTACTTCCGTGACGTGGGCGTTCCTGTGCGCCTGCGAACCGACGGAGGGCCCCAGTTCACAAGCTGGGACTTTGCTGTGTTCCTTGACCGATGGGGAGTCCGGCATGTGTTGTCATCACCCCCTTACCCGCAGTCCAACGGTCACGCTGAGGCTGCTGTCAAATCCCTGAAGCACCTCATCCTTAAGGTGGCCCCTTCTGAGAATATTGACTGCGAGGCCTTCGACCGGGGTCTTCTTGAACTCCGCAACACACCTAACTACACTGGACGCTCCCCTGCCCAGGTCTTGTATGGACTCCCCCTTCGTTCTTGTGTCCCTGCTCACCCTCAATCCTTCTCCAAGGAGTGGCAGGCCAAGACAGAGGATTGTGATCGCTGAGCCGCCGAACGTGTTCATAATGTCGTCGCCCGCTACAACGACCACGCCCGTCCTATTCCCAAGTTGAGTGTTGGCACCCAAGTCCGTGTTCAGGACCCGACCTCCCTACGCTGGGACAAAGTGGGCGTAGTCATGGGTCTCGGTAGGTCACGGGACTACCAGGTGCAGTTACCCAGTGGTCGTGTGTGGTGGAGGAACCGCCGTTTTCTCCGCCCCGTAACAATGCCTTCTGCTGACCCCACCACCAGTGTTGAGTCCCATACCCTCCCCAGTGATGAAGTCCCTCGACGCTCAGAACGGATCCAAAAGAAAAGGTCCGCTCAAGACTTTGCTATGAGCGTATAGGGGGGGACGGAGGTGTATGTACATCATGTATGCTGTATGTATATTATGTATGTGCTCCATTTATATACATTATTTATTCAGCCTAGCTAGCAGCGTGTGGCAATGTATTTACCATGTCCCACACGCTTAATTAATGTGCCTGGCGACATATGGAAGCTGCTAATGTATCACTTGCCACTTGTCGCCTGAGAGGCCAGTTGACCCCCAGACAGAGTAGGGAGAGCCGTTTCGCTTGTGTATCTCTGTTTGTCCAGTAAATAGAACCTACGAAAACTCTACAGGTGTTTGTGTTCGCTCCTGTAGATAGAACTTGGTACCCAGAACATATACAGTCACATTGCCTGGAAGCTGCCTAAGTAGAGTCATGTTGATTTCAACCACTGTTTCATTCTTTGGTGCCAGAATTGCGCATTCACGTAGCCACTTGTGAAAATGTTTGGGTAGACCATGTTAGTGAGCTCAGTTGAGGACTTTACAACATTTCCACATCCTTGAGGAATGATTATTTGTCCTTCTGAATCAACAGGGAAAGTTCCATTCCCAATCTGTAGGAGAAGGTTTGCAAACTGTCCAGCATCCTGATCTCCTTGTAGATGTATTCTCATGTTTGTGGATAGGGTGAGTGTCTTAACACTTCTCCAAAGGTATGATGCCATGAAGCACGCATTCAGTTCATCAGCTGGAGTGCTTCGAGAAATGACAGGTAGGGTCTGGCGAAAGTCTCCAGCAATGACCATTGTAATGCCACGGTAGGACACCACCCTCCGGGAGGCTCCACATTGTCTCACTGTAGTGCATTAGGGTAGACCACATTTTTGGTTTTGCCATTAGCAGCAAATATGTAAAGATTTTTATAGCATTAAACTGTTATTATTTTATTGTTTATTCATCACTATATATAACACCACCCATCATCACTACATAGGAATAAAGAAAGGAATATATAAGAAATTAAAGGGAGTGGAGGAGCAGCTCAGAAACAGGTATAATGAACTATCTACGAATGTTAAGAAAAATGTAAGGAACGCAAAGAGAGACTATGAAATTAAAATAGCAAGAGAATTCAAGGCGAATCCCAAGGGATTTTTCCAGGTATATAGAACAAAGGTCAAGGACAAAGTTGGCCCTTTAAAGTCAGGGAGGGGAGAAGTGATAAATGGCAGTGAGGAAATAAGCAAAGCATTGAACAGCTACTTCTTATCAGTTTTCACAGAAGAAATTTGCTATGAAATTCCAGAGGTGGAACTGATATTTAAGGGAAAGGAAGAAGAGAAATTAAAGAATATCACTATCAGAAAAGAGGATGTTCTTAAGAAGATAAATAAACTAAAAAAAACAAAATCCCCAGGGCAGAATGAAATTTTCCTTCGAGTCTTGAAAGAGTGTAGGGAACAGATTAGCGGACCCCTAGTAAACTTATTTACAAAATCATTAGACACTGGAGTTGTGCCAGACTTGTGGAAACAGGCAAATGTAGTACCCATATTCAAAAAGGGAGACAGAGCATCAGCGTCAAATTACCGGCCGATCAATTTGACGTCAGTAGTGGGGAAATTTCTTGAATCAATTATAGCAGATAGCATCCGATCGCATCTAGAGAAAAGCAAATTAATCTACGACTCTCAACATGGGTTTACAAAGGGAAAATCTTGTCTTACAAATCTGCTAAAGTTTTTTAGGAAAGTCCTCGAGGTAGTAGATAATGACGAAAATTACGATGTTATTTACATAGACTTTAGCAAAGCATTTGACAGAGTACCGCATCAGAGGCTTCTGAGAAAAATTAAGGCTCATGGTATCAAGGGGAAAGTTTTAAATTGGATAAAATCATGGCTCACCGATAGAATGCAGAGGGTCAGCGTAGATGGTGTTAAATCTGAGTGGGGCCGCGTAACCAGTGGGGTTCCCCAGGGGTCAGTACTAGGCCCACTCTTGTTCATAATCTACATAAACGATCTAGATACTGGGATCAGCTGTGACATAAGCAAGTTTGCGGATGACTTCAAAATAGGGCGGCAAATTAATTCAGGGCAGGATGCAAATGCATTACAGGAGGATCTAAATAAACTGCAGGGGTGGTCTGAAAAATGGCAAATGAAATTCAACACCAGCAAGTGCAGCGTACTAAATATTGGAAGAACAAATACTTATAATGTATACAGCCTTAACAACATCAACCTAGAGAAGTCGACTTGTGAAAGAGACCTTGGGGTATTTGTAAGCCCGGACCTACCGCCTAGAAAACAGTGCGTTAATGTTCGAAATAAGGCAAACAGAGTATTGGGTTTTTTATCTAGAAGTGTAAGTAACAAGAGTGCAGAGGTCTATTTGCATCTATATCTTGCGCTAGTCAGGCCTCACCTCGATTATGCGGTTCAGTTCTGGTGCCTCTATTATAGAATGGATATAAATTCACGAGAGTCGGTGCAGCGAAGAATGACAAAAATGATTGCGGGACTTAGAAACCTTCCATATCAGGATAGGTTAAAGAAACTAAACTTGCATTCCCTAGAAAGACGAAGAGTGCGGGGAGATATGATAGAAGTATTTAAGTGGGTGAAAGGAATCAATAAAGGGGATATAGATAAAGTTCTTATATAATCCGAGCAGGATAGGACTCGGAGCAACGGATTCAAGTTGGATAAGTTTAGGTTTAGGAGGGAGATAGGAAGAAACTGGTTCACAAATAGGGTGGTGGACGAGTGGAACAAGCTTAGCAACTTTGTAGTAAGTGCGGGAACTCTGGAAAGTTTCAAAAGGAGGCTAGATAGATTCATGGATGATAGAGAGTGGTAGTAACTCTCGACAGGAGCGGCCATGGACAGGCCAACCGGCCTATTGCAGACTCCTTATTTTCTTATGTTCTTATGTTCTTATATAACTTCATCCATCATCACTAAAATAACACCACCCATCATCACTACATATAACATCATCCATCATCGCTACATATAACACCATCCATCATCACTACATATAACACCACCCATCATCACTACATATAACAACATCCATCATCACTACATATAACATCATCCTTCATCACTACATATAACACCATCCATCATCACTACATATAACACCATCCATCATCACTACAGATCGGTAAAATAGTTTCCGAGATTCTCATGCAGACACACAAACACACAAACAAACACACACACAGACAGACTTCTTTGTTTTATATATATATATATATATATATATATATATATATATATATATATATATATATATATATATATATATATATATATATATATATATATATATATATATATATATATATATATACATACATGCAAGTAAATCACTGTAGTTGTGAGTGATCCAGGTATATGTTGATAACTGAAAGTTCGAAGTGTTCCCTGAAGAAGGCAGTGATGGGTAGGGAAACACCGGGTAACACTGAAGTCCATTTATTAACAGATATGAAAAATACAAGTGGTGACTAGCGTGTGCCTTGCACGACCCACGGAGGTAGACTGTTCTGTCCGTGAGTGCGTGCGTGTGTGCGCGTGTGTGTGTATGTGTGTGTGTCTGAGAGAGCAGATGAGGGTGGTCTTGGTGGCTGGAGCCGCTGAGGAGGCGAGAATGTTAGTTTCTCCCCGGATGTCACACGAGAAGGGTGTACTCCTGTGTGCTCCGTGGGTACCACAAAAAAGAGGCCAATGCTCAACTCTCAGCTCTAGACACACTAATACACTGACACTAACACTGCCACCGTCACTAAAACGCACTGTGACGGTGCAACACTGCACGTCGCGGCGAAACACAACGCAACACAACACAACAGAGTCGACACGCACATCGACACGCACATCGCCGGCTAACTGTCCATTGTTCACACACTTGTAAGTCCACAGATCCTACTCACTGCGCCATGAAGGTTCCAAGTGTTCCCTGAAGAAGGCAGTGATGGGTAGGGAAACACTGGGTAACGCTGAAGTCCATTTATAAACGGATAGGAGAAATACAAGTGGTGACTAGCGTGTGCCTTGCACGACCCACTGAGTCAGACTGAGAATGCCTTGCCATATGGCAGCCTCGAGGCAATGTTACCACATAACACGTGCAGTGTTGCCACGTAATTACATATATAAATGCTACTCGGCACAGTAGCTTATTTACAAGGTTGCTACTTGGCACAGTAGCATAGATACTTAACCTACAATAACCACAAGGAAAGAAGAAAACACGAAGTTCCCAAGCGCTTTCGTGTAATTCACATCTTCAGGGGTGAGTACAGACTCTGCACTCACCCCTGACGATGTGAATTACACGAAAGTGCTTGGAAACTTCGTGTTTTCTTCTTTCCTTGTGGTTATCAGCATATATATATATATATATATATATATATATATATATATATATATATATATATATATATATATATATATATATATATATATATATTATGTACGTAGGTTAGGTTAAATTAGGTTAGGTTAAGTTAGGTTGGGTTGGGTTAGGTTAGGTTTTTTTCCATGTCTTTTTTTCTGTGACTTTTTTCTTGTGACTTTTTTCCTGTGACTTTTTTCCTTTGACTTTTTTCTGTGACCTTTTTTCCTGTGACTTTTTTCCTGGATTTGACCCGAGGAGTCTCCTCGCGCGATTATTCGAATAGAAACTCCTCTTACTTTAAACATCTCCCTTAAGAGTTTTGGGGCCTTTCCTCAGTATTGACTCAGGATTCCCTTATCACAGTCAAAATTTCTTGCTTATTTTGCCACAACTAAGCTTTTCCTAACATTCCTTTAATACTCTGGCAAATATCTCATCGGGACCTGGTGACTTATTAGGCTTTAATTTGTCTATTTGCTTACTAACATCGTTACTAGTCACTACTATCTCCCTTAGTTTATTTTCTTCACTATCTCTGTATAGCGTCGGAGCTTCGGGTATCATGTTTAAATTTTCGGTGGTGAAAACTGTTGAAAAATATTTATTCAGATTATTGCTCATTTCTCTCTCATTATCAGTTAGCTCACCGGTATCTGACTGTATTGGTCCAATCTTATCTCTTGTTTTGGTTTGATACATTTGGTAGAATCCTTTGGGGTTTGTCTTCGCCTCCCTTGCTATCTTCAGTTCATTATTCCTCTTTGCTTTTCTTATCTCGGTCTTAACCCTACCGGCCAATACGGTAAAATACTCCCGGAAGTAAATTTCGCCAATGGTTATCCTTTTACCTATAGCCTTCCTGTGGCCATAATGTTCTTTAAATAATTATTTATCCATTTAGGGTCATTTTGGTCTGATCTGAGTATTTTGTATGGTATGTTCTGCCTTTGTGCAGTAAGTAACTAATTATTTAAATTGTCGTGGAACTCGGCAACCTCAGACCTCGTTATCAGGTCATTCTCGACCTTCAGGTCTTCGGGTAGGGTGAGGTCGCCCTCTGTGGGTACATTGAGTGAGGTCACCTCATGTGAGGTTATGTAGTTCACCCCCAAGCATGATACCCCCTCTCTCAGCTGTCTCTTCAAACTATCAAAGTTTGCCCTTCTGAAATCTGGAAGTTTAGTGGAATTTTCCTTACTGTTGTCCTGAAATTCTAACTGTAATCTAATTTCTTTGTGATCGCTGTTTGCAAGTTCGTACCCTACCAAAACGTTACTAATGAGGTTTTCTCTATTTGATAGAACTAAATCGAGTTATTATTAACCCGGGTGGGTTCGGTTATATGTTGGCTTAGGAAACAGTCCTGGATTGTTTCAAGAAAATCCTCTGATTCTGAGTTACCCGTAAGGTCAATCCAATCTATTTTCCTAATGTTAAAGTCGCCTACTATTCAGACTTTGCTATGTATGGGAGCCCTGCGCATTTCGTCCCAAATAAGTCGCTCATTAACTCTCTCAAAATTAGGAGGTCTATATATATTACTCCTGTGATTAATTTTTCCCTACCGTCGCTTAATTCTATCCAAATTGTTTCTGTATTCCGCTCAGTTTTGATTTCCTTATTTATTTGACACTTCAGATTATCCCTGACATAGATTGCTACTCCGCCTCCTTTCCTAATCTGCCTATCGGTATGGAATATGTTGTGACCTGCAATTTGGTATTCGACAGGTAACTCACGTGAGTCTAGGTTTATCCATGTTTCGGTGAATGCTATTATATCGATTTTGTCGGTACATACCAAGGCCCTAATATCATCCATTTTGTTTCTCATACTTCTTTTGTTAGCATAGTAGACATTTAAGTTAGTCGTGTTCTGAGTCCCCTCTTTGTTGAGTTTAGGTTTTAACTCCCTGCCTAATTTAGTTTTGTCATAATTCCTAGCACTATTTCCCTGTAACCTTTCACTTTGTTTTCCTGCTCCCACTGCAGTATCCTCCACCTCCGTGCTCATATGTTCCCCTAGCAGTTTAAAGACTTTGACATCTTTTGAACTGCCCTCTCGAGAGACCCAGCCAGGGTTACCACCCCATCCCTAGACAGATGCACCCCATCCCTAGCATAAAGGTCCCTTCTGCCATAGAAGTTGTCCCGGTTGTCAATGAATGGGACTTATATTGACTTGCAATATCTGTCAAGACAGCCGTTGACACCAACTGCCCTTGACAACCATTTATTGCCAACTCTCCTTCTAGGCAGGACACCACATATGATAGGGATCCCTCCCTTAGACCTAATACTCTCTATAGCTGTCTTGAACTTATCAAAACGCTCTTCACTCTCCTGGCAAATACACCCTCATCCTATTTTTATCTTTATCACAAAAAGCTCTGTCCAGGTACCGTACCTGGGAGTCGCTAACAATCAAGACTTTCGTACCTTCCTTGTCAGCCTTGTCCCTGATTATACTAACGTCCAATTCATCTATCAAGGGACAGAATGTGTTGGTACACTTAGCTGTTGTTGTCGTTGTTGTCGTATCCTTGGTGTGTTTTTTCACCACCAGTTTAGTCGTCCCTCTCCTCACAACCTTCCATTCGCCTGAGTTTTCGTCAGACACCGGCTTTCCTTGCCTCATTTCTTCCTTCATTCTCGCTATCTCTTCCTTTAATTTCAAGATATCTTCCTTGGCCCTCTCCAACTCGGCCCTCAGAAGGGCACAGCCCTGTTCACAAGTAGCACTAGCGATTATTGACAAATGATCCCCGAGAGCTAAGCCGCTGTGACCTTTCCTCTAGTGAGGTCAGAAGAGGTCAGTTTCCTCTGATGATGTATTGAATAAAGACATTGTTTCCCTTTTTCCTGTGTGATTTTATCTTATCAAGATTTATGTTATCCACGTATCCTAGTTCAGCACCACTTCCACCATCCATTCAGGTTAAGGGTACTACCCTCTCTAATGTTACCCACTTTCATCATCTTGGCCCCCACCTGTACACCACCGTGGACATTGATGAAGAGGTTCAACATTAGATTAAACGTTCATTTCAACCCTTTGGTAGACTAGTACTTGTATCTTTAGCTGTAGGGAGATGATATTATCTATAAAGTTGCACGTATATCGAACAGTGGTCCTCCCCACCTTGCTGTATAGCAGCGAGACATGGTTCACAAACAGGAGGACCTTCAAGGCACTTGAAAGCCTTAACCAACGTAGTCTACGATCCATCCTCCGAGTTCGCTAGGAAGACAAGAGAACAAAAGCCAGTACTCTTGCTAACACCAACTGTAGGAGCATCGAGGCTACCATTATGTATGGATAACTACCTTGGACTTGCATACCCGTATGGAACTAGACTGCCAAAACAACTACTTTATGTTCACCTAACGAATGGTAAAAAAAACGCTGTCGGAAAACGGATAAGGTATAAAGATAGTCTTAAGACAACCTAAAAATGTCAAATCGACCCCCTCACCTGGGAGACGATCATTCCACACCTTAACGCTTGCATGAGCACCAAACGACAAGGTGTCAATACTTTCGACATCGCCCGACGACATACCGAAACAGACAAGGACTAGCGCCGGAAAAACGCTGCCGCCGCCCCTCCCACACTAAATGTAGCCATCCACATGTGCAACATCTGTGGACGGCCCTGCCGGTCCAGTATCGGCCTCTCGATTCACCTCAGATCTCACCAACAAGGGTGACATCTTTAATAACTCATACTATTGTATCATAGCTGGATGATCATCATACTCGATTCCGAGTGACAGCAAAATACTGAAGAAAGCACTTAAATTAATTGACGTCATGATAGAACGCTCATTACTGATACACAGATACT
Source organism: Homarus americanus (assembly GCF_018991925.1). Lineage (NCBI taxonomy): Eukaryota > Metazoa > Arthropoda > Malacostraca > Decapoda > Nephropidae > Homarus > Homarus americanus. Next base: position 4,668,201 of record NW_024738300.1, on the reverse strand, counting down.
CACATAGTATAACAATGTGTTTTAGCAGCCTTGGACAGGCGACGTACGACCCTCCTCGTCGAGAAACATTAATTACCTGCTGTGGTTTCCTCCCGTCTTCCGGTTCCACCAACACGATCAATACCCACCACTACTATCAGCTCTCAGCCACCCACACATTCCCCTGATCGGACAATATTTAATTGGAGTTTTAGTGCTGGACTTTCAATAACCTTAAACTTTGGTGTTTATCATATCTAGGCCGGGGCACTGTGGAAAAGCAAACATCGTTTACCTAAGTACTGACCAGCGACACAGCCTTTAAAAAAAAATAGTTTAGTTAAAGTTTTTTGAAATCTGACATTGAACCTTCAGTTAAGAAATGTCATGTTAAGGGAATGTACTGTATGTTAGAGGAGGAGGGGGCTGAGGCTTGAAGTTCATGGGGTGTATTGATCGTGTAGGAAAAGAGAGAAAGTCTTGGAGAAACATGACAGATAATCAATGTTTCCCGTGGTGGAGTGAGGGAGCAAAAAACTGCTTTTAAATAATTTATGCCGTTTGGACATAATAAATCATTAAAATCAGAACGGGAACCTGGATGTTAATCGATTTGCTGATCATATTCCAGGGCAATGGTTAGCCAGTGCAGTTGGCGAGTTGTCCGGTCTTCTCCGACTATTCCTTGACACTGGGTCATGCAGCTCGTTAACTGAGGGTGTGGTTGTTGTTTTGGCGACAGCTTCTACACCTTAAACAAATTCACGCCTTGGTGGCCCTTGGGCCGGCCATCCTCGATTTCAAGGGGCTTCCATTATTATGCGTGTGTGTACCAATATCAAGACCTTCATCACACTAGCAATTTGAATGACTTGATAATTGTAAACATGTGTTTTAGGTTATGTTACGACCAATGCTTCAAGAATTATACTTCTCATAACTAAATCAATTGCAAGAAGCTGTAATTTTCTTGAGTGCTCGCAACTGTAATATGACTTGTCGGGATGAAAGTCTATATGCTCATTAATACTTAAGGGTTTAATTAAAAATAAGAGCATTTGATACATTTGCAGTACTTGACAAAATATTTCAGAATAAACATTAGGTAACCATATTTTAGAAAATTAATAAGTAGTTGGCCACCTCTCAGTTATCAGTCTTTTATCATCTTCAAATCTTTACTATTTATACAGTGTCTCAATATAGATTACTGTTCTTATCATGTGTGCGTCAACAAAAATCGTTATATTTAATAATGTTTTTTATTCAGCAGGCATTATTTCCTATAAAAATATTTGTGTTACATCTGCAGAAACGATTTTATAAACATAAATTGTTTATATTTTGTATATTATTTACTGGCTGTGACAAAAATGACTTTGGACAAGTGAAGAAAAGAGTAGAAGAAAAGTTGCGGCATTATTGATCGCTCACGGTTGAACACAAAAAGTACTCTTAGTTACACCACTGAGACAGCAACATTCTTGAAGAGGTTTAGTCTGGGGCGACATTCCTAGAAACTTTGACGCGCCTCACATAAAAAAATAATAGTAATAATAAAAATAATAAAAGTAATAATAATAATGATAATAATAATAATAATAATAATAATAATAATAGTAATAATAATAATAATAATAATAATAATAATAATAATAATAATAATAATAATAATAATAATAATAATAATAAGAATAGATTAATAAAATTCATATCCCACGTAATATTTTTTATCTTATTTACTTCCATTGGATTATGATACGATATTATTTTTCAACACAAAAATCTAAATGTGTTTATGTAGGTGTCTATTCAAGGGAGCTGCAGTCTTACGTGACTAATTCTAATTACTCTTAATTACTTTTTTATAGATTCCTAAGTAAAGCTCCAATTTCGCGTTCAGCATTAATACGACCTCTTTATAATGCACATTAAATAGACATTATGGAGGCTATTTTGTTCCTGACAAGGTACGTGCTCCATCACGTCTGTTTCCTGACTGATGTGCCTCACTGTCTCACACCTCTTTTTATGTATAATTATAATTATATTAGGCGAAACAATATATATATATATATATATATATATATATATATATATATATATATATATATATATATATATATATATATATATATATATATATATATATATATATATATATATATATATATATATATATATATATATATATATATATATATATATATATATATATATATATATATATATATATATATATATACTGTATATGTTGTATCCCCAGTGACGACTTTACGGCGATGAGCGTGTGTGGAGTGACGCTGGTGTTCTTCATGATTCTTGACGTGTCCAAGGCTTTTGTCACCACCCATAGCTCTTCAGGTCAGTGGATGGTAGTTTTCTCATGTTAAGTGTAGAGAGAGACGTTGAAAAAGTAGGTACAGTTCATACACTTGATGAACAGCGTCTCATGAATATAACATTACTTACCTGTCATAATCGTTACCTTCAAAATCTGAAGCGTGTTTTGTCATTATTATCCATCGATTTCGTGTGCCGTAATGGTTAGACATGAACCGCTGAGTACCTCATATCACACAGTTAAGGACTTTCAGGACCCAGTCATTCCACTCAAGGCGTGTACGTGTATTGATTTATTACTAATGAAGATATATTTATATTTTCTCTCTGTTTTATTGTATATTGACAGTTTATATTGGCTGTAAAAAATAAACAACATAAAGCTGTGCACCTAATAAACAATTTCACAGTCATCACACTCTATGTAAACAAATGTAAACAGGTTCATTTAGATATCCAAAAATAACTACCAAACTCAAAATATGGAAATTCCGTCATCAACCTTACATACCATATTTTGTTATGATTCTAAAGCAAACGAGAGGGGAGTTTTGATAATGTTGTCACTGTGAGTTTTATATTACCCCTTTTGGGATTTTACTCCCTCGGAAATTCATAATATACAGACAATATTTTGCATTATACCACTGCGTCATAACCTTTGACACATTCCATTAGTTTGATTCGACAGACTTACAAATTATACACCAACAGATCACCAAAATACTGCTGGTGTTTCGTTATCTTAGGTGCCAACCGTAGGTATGAATATGGGTGTCTTACGGTATTCGAACCCATGAAGCTCTCAAAAAGTCTTCTAGCAGTAAGGCATTCCGTTTACGATAATATTACCTTGTATATATTGTAATATTATCAGTGTTATTAATGTTTGCCCTATTAACTCACATATTTTTATAAAATGTCTGTACACACACACACACACACACACCTTGTCTCACTGTTATGAAGCGTGTCTCGAGTATTGTTTCATTGATATTCCTTTTTATGAAACTGATTCGAATGATACTTAAATATTTCGAGTTTTGAACTCTTCAAAATAACGGTTAGTTATAAGGTAATAGGCCGTATTATTCAAGAAAAGAATATAGTAATATAATCACATGGTTCACTAAAGAGTGTGAATTTATAGCAATATTACACATGAGAGGTCACTGGAGAGGAGGATTGTCATGGTAATTATGGTCGCATGTGACAGCAGCAGTGAGGGCGTTGCTGGAGACTACAACCCGGCCTACATGCACTCTCGCTCTCCTTACTGACGGCACCACCTCCCACCAAACTCTTTACCAGGTACAGCATTGCTACTACTTTTTAAGAAATTACCTGAAGAATATGTAAGCTATGAGTCAATTCTTGTAGTTTTTGCAAAAGCACTTTTTGTAGTTTTAAAGGTTATAAAGTGATAAAAAATAGTAGTTGTATTGAATTTAATGATTATGATAATGCAAGTGATAGGTAATGTTATAATAATATTGTAGAGTAAAAGTGGGTGCCCTGAACGTAAAGTATAGAGCCTATGATACGAGACGAATTATTTATAATAATAATAATAATAATAATAATAATAATAATAATAATAATAATAATAATAATAATAATAATAATAATAATAATAAGAACATAAGAAAATAAGGAGTCTGCAATAGGCTGGTTGGCCTGCGCATGGCAGCTCCTGTCGAGAGTTACTACCACTCTCTATCATCCATGAATCTATCTAGCCTCCTTTTGAAACTTTCCAGAGTTCCCGCACTTACTACAAAGTTGGTAAGCTTGTTCCACTCGTCCACCACCCTATTTGCGAACCAGTTTCTTCCTATCTCCCTCCTAAACCTAAACTTATCCAACTTGAATCCGTTGCTGTTAGATTAGAGGCAAAACCTGAAAAACCCTCTAGAAATCACTTTAGGAGTTACATATTGCTAACAACTGTCATCCATGGCAGTGAGTTAATATGAACTATATTGAACACATTTCAGGTGGATGACAATGGACGAGTTGATGGTCGGAATTTTTTCTTAAGATGGCAGGTCAGTGGGTAAAGAAAACGCTTAAATTATCAATGGCAATGATATTTTTAAATAAATTGAGCCAAAAAGGGTAAAAAATAAGGGTTAAAGCTGCTAAAAAAGTCACGTGACAGCTGTGGAATATGTGTTGTTACCTACATAAATACAGGACTTATGGCCATATACAATGTTCAAGCAAAGGAGAAAGTGTCGTTAGTGCCTCGTGCCAATGTGCAAGAGTACCTACAATTCCTAATCAGGCAAAATATTCATCACAGTACCGAAAGATAACGAAGAGATGGTTGCTTGCTGCTCGACGGCACTTCCCCATGACAGAATCCAGCACCTACTCTAAACAATAAGACACACTATCTCTACAGGATTTTTGTCGCCAAACATTTTTCGATCGTATAAGAAGATACAGATCATATGTTAGGTTAGGTTAGGTAAGGGTTAGCTTAACGGTAAGGGGGGGGGGGGGGTATTAACTCAAAACTAGTGATTTCCGATAGAAATGAAGGTGTAGATCGCTCGTAACAAATCGCAAACCACCAGAAAAAAACTTAGTCTGCATGTCTAAGTACAGGGATGACAAAACTTAAAATTTACCCAATATAGCCTATCTCGAATCTAAACATCAGATACTTTTGGTAGTTAAAGTAAAATTTTACCCATTAAATAATATAAATAATTATATACCCCAGGAGTTCATTAGTGAAACACCAAAACAAAGTACAGACAATGTCATTATTGAAAATTAACTTTTATCTCCATTTAGTACTGATATGCTCTGTAAATGAACTGAAAAAAAAGAAGAGAAAGTCTACCAGGTAAGAGTACATGACAGCTGAGCTGGTGTCCAAGACAACATAAGAATGGAGGAAACTGTAGCGGGCCTTTTGGCCCCATTTACACCCAACCCCTATCTCTCATATATCCATCCAACTTATGTTTGAAGTTGCGGTTCACAGCACATTTCTTCACTTACGAAATGTCCATGACTTAGACCACAAAAAAAAACCCTTTAAAACTTACCTGAACGTGGCATTTGGAGTCTGAAGAGGACATCCTTTCTACTACATCCGACTGCAGCAATGAGTTTGAAGGGATTAACGTCATTACAAATGGCGGTCCTGTTTCTAGAGGAATAAACTTATCTCGACTATTTTAGCAGGACTTTAAACTTTTAATGCAAATTATATATACCGTATCACTCTACGAAAGTGGCAGAGTGTATTTTTTGTGTTTACCCAGAATCGTCAACTCGTGCATTGAATCTTTTAGTAGATTTTTAAACGAAAAACAAATGGTTGCCCAAGCCGTAGTTGAAATATTTAAATAAAACCTGATATCTCTTCAAATAAACAAGCTAACTTCATGAAATTTGCTGTGCTCAAGGCTTTAATAATATATAAAGGGACAAAAAGAAATTGAGACAAAATAAAATATGAAAGAAGTGGGACTAGCAAGGATACAATGTGACAAGCAGGATATTCAGAAGATTGTTGACCAGATTAACAGGTTTGGTATCTTTCGACATGAAAATCCAAGTATTGTTTTTGTCTGGCCACTGCAGACGTTGTTCCACACCATATCACTGACTCTCTGTTAACAGTACATACCTGAGGACAAGAAAAGATGCAACATTTTGTTGATTTGCGCCTCATCAAAAAGGATTTAGGTTTTCATAAAGAGCAAAAACATTTAATGTACCTAACACTCACTCTCACATGTAGCACGTGCAAACCAAAGATCCAGCATTGAAAGAAAAAGGCGGAAAAGCAAAGAGAACTCTTGTTCAACATTGACTAATTTCAAAAAATGATGAACATAAGAACATAAGAAAATAAGGAGTCTGCAATAGGCCGGTTGGCCTGTGCATGGCAGCTCCTGTCGAGAGTTACTACCACTCTCTATCATCCATGAATCTATCTAGCCTCCTTTTGAAACTTTCCAGAGTTCCCGCACTTACTACAAAGTTGGTAAGCTTGTTCCACTCGTCCACAACCCTATTTGTGAACCAGTTTCTTCCTATCTCCCTCCTAAACCTAAACTTATCCAACTTGAATCCGTTGCTCCGAGTCCTATCCTGCTCGGATATTATAAGAACTTTATCTATATCCCCTTTATTGATTCCTTTCACCCACTTAAATACTTCTATCATATCTCCCCGCACTCTTCGTCTTTCTAGGGAATGCAAGTTAAGTTTCTTTAACCTATCCTGATATGGAAGGTTTCTAAGTCCCTGAATCATTTTTGTCATTCTTCGCTGCACCGACTCTAGTGAATTTATATCCATTCTGTAATAGGGGCACCAGAACTGTACCTCTTTCTCTTGCTGGAACATCAAGAGTTCTACGACCGACAAATAAGGTAGTTTTGGAGAAATTCTCCAGTCTTATACAACTGTTGAAAATACAACTTCCATTCACAAATCTCAAAACGTGTCATCATTAATGGACACGCACTTGTTCAAGCAATTGGAAATTTTCTTTTTTTTTTTTTACTTTTTGAAATCTGGCAAATGTATTCAAAACATATTAGTTCGGTCACTTGAGTGATGCACGTTCTTGAGTTGATGTAGTCCTCGACCGCGATGAAGAAAATGTATCAAAGATACAACGCATATTGACAGGGTGGAGAAAAAGAGACCAATCCGGCGAAAGATTGAAAACAAGGATGTACAGTCGGGGTCAAAAGTGTTGAACACTTGACAGTATTTGGCATGTAAGTACCCGAAGATTTTGGGTATTAAGGAGAGTTTTATCCCATTTTGTGGTTCAGGCATAATATGTGATGACAAGTAGTGCTATTAGTATATCCCAATCATATATGTATAACTCAGAACTAGATGCCAGATATTGCTAAGTGTTCAAGACTTTTGACCACGACTGTATCTTTACCAGTACATTGAAACAGTTCATTGATCTTCCAGAAAAAAAAATTGGAAACTTTCTTGAGTAAGGAGCTCATTGTTCAATCAAAACCAATCTTGCAGAATTGTGAAATTGTAACATCTGGGGGACTCCACGAAATGACTGCTGTGGAGTCCTCTCTTGGGACAGATGTTAGTTCACTCAGGTCTAACCATGATGAAGCAGACACCCGAATAATTCCTCATGCCAGATCATTAGCAACTCAAGGATATGAACAAATAGTCGTCAACTCAAGAAACACTAATTTCTTCGTACTATTAGTATACTACGAGGACCCCATCGAAACAACTAAGGTCCGTTACTGTACACGACACAGAAATTGAACCAGTTCTCCGCAATAATCTTTCAGGTTTTCATGCACTAACTGGATGTGACATAGTCAGCTAGTTATGTGGCATTGAAAAACATCAGCCTGGAAAATATTCAAGAAGCACTGAACTTTGCTAATTAGCCTCGGACGAGGTTATCTGAATGAAACGATCACAGCAAAACGTGAAAAAGTGTATCTACAGGCTTTACTCCTCGAACGAAAATGACACGAAGATCAACGATATAATTTACAAGATGTTCATCAAAGGTACAAAGGAATCTGAAAAAATTACGACCAACCCAGTCCTCTTTACAAAACATCAAAAGTACACATATTGACAATGGTTGGTAGAAAGACCCTTAAACTGGAAACATACTTCCTCTTCTGATGAGTGAAGAATCGTTTCCCAGTGTTTACCTTAAGCTTACCCAATGTCAGTGCAAGAACTGTGAAACAACAAGATGCAGTTGTCATGCAAAAGACCAAAGATGTACTGCTGTGTGTGGCTGAAGTGGTGGAACCTGTCAAAATCCACCTAATAGTGCAAATGATGACTTCGACTAGTCTACATACGTCAAAAGATGTACTTTATATTTAAATTATTGAATATTGCTTATTCAATCAAAGCCATTTTACATTGTTTTATGATATAAGTGGTCTTATGTACATCTATAAACACAATTCCTTTTAGATTGTATGTTTAAGAGATGTCATGTTTGAGTGAAATCAGAGAGATGTCATTTTCGAGCTCAATGTTTACTTTGCTCTTCTAGTTTATTAAAATATTCATACATACCAAACCGAATGAGATCAGATTGTATATTTTCAGACATCAAGTTTTATTTAAAACGGGGACATGGGTTTGGGCAGCTATATTTTTGCTTGCTTAAATGATTTTGGAATTGTTTTACTAACAGTCTCACTTTTCTTTCTATATTATTAAAAGCCTTTCTCTCTCCAAATTTCATGAGGCTTGCTTGTTTATTTCGAGATATCAGATTTTATTGAAATCTGTCAAATACGCGTTCAGCGGCCTTTTTTTTCGTTTAATGCAACAATAAAAGATAAGACTGAGTGTCATCTACCTGAAATGTGTTCAGTACCTGTTATATTAACTGTCTGGCATGGATAACAGTTGCTAACTTACCGTCACTCCTGAAGTTAAATTTCAATATTTTACCACTAGTCTACAGTATATGAGAAGAGTTCATTAAGCCGAGAAAATAATATAACCACCACACGCTCACAGATGTGAGTGTATCTCTCAGGTATCATAATTTTTCTCCTCAAAGCTATAGTTTTAATTAGCAATTTCATTCATAATTAAGAAAAATCCTATTAATTATTACTTAAATAAGTTGAATAAAAATTTACCTATGCGATTACCATTTCTCTGTTCGTTGAAATTACTGCATTTTGAAGCATTCTACGTATCGCCTTTCAGGTATTTGGCCCTTTAGAATATCCTTTGGGAGTATTCGAGGTTGACAGCCAGGACGCTAACGTGACACAGGAGCAGCTCTCTCGGGTGATCAACGAAGCTCGGCGGGTAGGTCACTTTCACATTACTACTGAGACGGGTAGGTCACTCTTACATTTTTTTTTAACGTGGCCTCCAGCCTCCCTCTATAGCCACACCTTCGCCGCCATTTCATTACCTTAAACTTAAATATCCTAATACATAAGTAGCTATCCTAGCTGTGTTGAGTTAGTTGAGCCGCAGATCTATGCGGCCTTCAGTGACTGTTGCCTCATAGTCAATATCTGCAACTGTTGTCGGCTTTGGGGCCGATGCTCTCGTTCCCCTGAGGCAGAGCAAAGCCGACCTAAGGACAGAGAAGGACAGTCGATATCTCATCCAGTCTGTAACATAACCTCTGGGCTGCTGTTTCTGTTCAGATGGCACCTCCGCGAGTCTGGCGTAGAAGCATCTTGCACTTAGTCCTATCCCACCAGAGGTTATGAACACTAGAGGAGTGAAGCTGCCTTGATTAACGTTTTGAATTCTCTCCCCGTATGCCCTTAACTTCTCGTTCCTCTTGGGTGCAGCATCAAGAGCTAAGTTACGGTGACATGCGGCCATGGGATCAAAAATTCTGATGTCGAAGAAGGCATACTGCCCCCGCGTCCAGAATCCTCGAGCACTGACGTCAACACGGGCTTCGTTGGATGTGTTTGAAGTCCTATGTTGGAAATTCTCACCGTCCAATGGAAGGAGGGTCGATTCTACCCTGACATCACGGCAGATTTCCTTCAACATATTTGCTGTAAGATCCCTTACTTCCTCATGCCTCATGCATATGAAGCCCCCTTTCTTGCACACCATGGCATGATTGACGTCATAGGAAGAGCCACACACGCATTGCGAAGGCAAACCCTCTACTGGCCTACCGTACCTTAAAGCAATGGCATCTGTAAATTCTTGTTTATTGAGACTGAAACCATTTGCCCTTATCGGTAACGTAGTTAACCAGTTCGAGGCGCCCACCTCCTGCGCTATAGCTACTTTTTTTTCAATTTCTCTGGTACCTGCAGCAACAGCTGCTGCAACTTATCACATTGGCCGTGCTGTCGTTCTGTCGTAATGGACCTTCGAATCTTGTTTACTTCACTGGTATCCACCTCCCCTGTTGCTTTCTGAGCTATTATGTGATCCGTTAGGGCTGCCGTGAGCTTATTTGAGTTTTGATGTTCTGTGACAGCAATCTCCTCTGGATTGGTCAATCCCATTCCTCCCAGTCTTTGGCAGTGCAAGGAATGATCTTTCTGTTGGGGTTAAGTGAGGGTGTTTCACTAATTTAGGAATGAAATTGACGCTGATAGCTTCTTCCAGAGGGTGGAGGAGGGGTCCGATATCAGGGATAACGCGCATCAGGTAGTTCCAGAGATGCTTGACTCCATGGGTGAATGCCGCAAAAGCCGCATGTGGCTCTGTGTTAGCAATCTCAGACAGAGCTTGTGTTCCCTAACCCACTCATTCACCTTTCCCGTTACGTACTCGGTCTTGAAGTCTGTCGTGCCGATTACTGCGCCTAGGTGTCTTCGGCCATCCTTTGTTATTTTGACCTCACTTCCACCGAACACCTCCATTGCCCGTTCATAATGTTCTGGCTTCACATTGAGGAAGGACTTGCTGGCGTTTGGGTGGTACCCTATTTGTGGGCCTCGTGATGTTACCAGGTCCCACCACTTTTTGATGTCCTCCACTTTTCCTGCTCCTATAAGGTCATCAGCGTACGCCACTTGCTTGATCTCAGTTGTTTCAAATTTTATTGTGTGTTGGAGCACGGATAGGCCTATTGCGTACATTGCCATTGCAACAGGGTCCCCCTTCGTTGTTCCCTCGGTTGACTGTATGATGGTATCACCTCTTAGAGCCTTGTTGTTTACTATATAAAGGCCTGATGGATTCCTATAGGAGTTTTCAACATACATTTCAAAGCTTGGACACTTGATCTTGATGTTGTGCAGTGCGGCCTTGCAGTTAAGTTTGTTGAATGCGTTTGAAGCGTCCACCAGGAGAACGGCCTCGCAATCGTACTGCTCAAATATCGTTCTCATTGCGTGAATGGCAGCTTTCCCTCCAGCTTGGTGGCCAGCACAAACTTGCAGGTTCCCTGCTGCTGCCTTGACATCTTCCTTTACCACCCCTATTGTGCATTTTCCGAAGATCCGCCTCAGCACTTCCCCCACCCCTATCGGCCTATATCCTGGATTCTTATCCAGGGGAATGAGGCGGCAGGCCGTCAGAGCATGGAGGTGTTGGCAGCACGAGGATGCCAGCTTTCTTGCAAGGACGGCAATGGCAGTGCAGAGGTCACTTGCTACGGGGCCAAACTTGTTAGTGCTGAGGATGACTCTCCAACCGTTTGCATCCAGATCTGAAGGGCCTGCACCTCCCTGAGTCTTTAGTGCCTTTTTCCACACCATCCCTCCAGTTATTTTCTCGAACAGGACAGCATTTGGTGGGATATAGTCACCTTGTAACCTGATGCCTTTGTCTTCCCTTGCAGGGGGGTGTTTTTCTTTCAGTTGTTTTAATGTCTCTCTGTTTATTGGTAGAACCCCACCGGAGGATTCCTCTGTGAGAGATCTTACCGCGAGAGACACTTTTCCCACGCTCATTTTGTTTCCAAACTTTCTTGCAACGTCATCGGTGTTTTGCTTTCCGTCTCCTTTAAATTTTAGTCTCTCCTGCAGTGTTCTCGCTTCACATAGGAGATCATCAAGGGCCCCATTCTGCCACATTGTCAATCTTCTCTTCATTGCTGCCGCATTTTCTTTGTGCTTAGTCTTTGTGTGTGTCCTCTGACAGAATAGCTGCGGTATTATTGCCAGTATTTGAAGAGCCAAAGAGGCAAGGAAGCAGTCCTGAGTGTACTTAGTTATGAGGCGAATCATCTCCCGAATCATTACTTTGGTGGCCGCACACTTGGGTGGTTCAAACAGGTTAGCTGGCGACCACCTGACAATTTCTGAGTAAGTTTCTTTAACCCATATGTCCGCATTTTCCATCGGCATGCCATTCCACTGTGGTGGCTGTCTCTCATTCACCTCGTGGACATCTGCTACTATTGGAGCAGCGTTTATTAGTGCTACATTTTCAGGTTGAGTAGACTCACTGCTATCATTTAGGATATCATCGGGCGGTTGGGTCCGGCGATATCCACTGAGGCCTCCTGTGTTACCTCCCTGCCATGTGGCTTCCGACAATTGTTTCCCTTTCTGCAAACCACACATGGTAGGTAGGTTACTCTCACATTATTACTGAGGCGGCTAGGTCACTCTCACATTACTAATGAGGTGGGTAGGTCACTCACATTACTACTGAAGCGGGTAGGTCACTCTCACACTACTAATGAGGTGGGTAGGTCACTCTCACAATACTTCTACCATGTTTACGTCAACAGCTGCGGCAGGTGTCATGGTGCGTGACGGTGGTGGTGGTGAGCGACGACCCAGCTTTCCTCGCCGCCTTCGCAGAGTGGTCCCTCAAGGGCCGCCTCCTGGTGTGGTCAACGAAGCTCCTCGCCGTTACCCACCTGCCCCTCCCGGAGGTGCGTGACCTCCTGAGCACCTTCTGGACATTCTCCATGATGAACGCCATGTTGCTCAGCTTGGAGGAAAGTGCAGGAACCTTCAGGTAATTTATTTGTCTCATTGCTTCCTCGGCGTGTGAATCAGAAATGCGTCCGACCCTGCACCCATACAGCCTTGAGGTCAGATTACGAAAACACGAACGCATAGCAATGGATTTAACCAAATTTAATGTTGAAGTATTTCACAGCAAGAAGCAGGTGGAGCAGATGGAGGGACTAGTCACCTTTAGTGATACCTTAGTCCTATTCTTTGTCAATTGTGATTGTAATAAATTTATGAAAAAATAAATCCTTATGAAGTGGAATTACCGTTTTCCTGTTTGCAAGACAACATGATCGTTGTTTGTGAGTTATGGTCACCCGCACTTTTGAACTATTATGGATATTTCTTGTTTAATGTTGGTTAGGTTAGATACTAATTTATTAATTTAGTTACGTTACCTAACAAACAACAACAAAAATGTTTTAAATTCTTCGTAGCAAGTAATTTATATTTTGTGTTTATGTCTCATTATTCTTTATTATTGATGCATTCATAAGTCCCTCTACCACGCCGGTGGTTATCATATTGATCGATGAAGCGTAGCAATGATCCCAATCCAATAGTTTGTATACAGTGGACAGGACAAGTAATATGCCTGTCTACTGTGTCACTTTGCTGTGGCCTTGACTTTTGTATACCACCTCAACAAGGGTACTGCAAAAGTGGCGTATGAGAGATATTTGACAATTGTTTAGCTGAATACACTTTTAACTTTGACTTATATTTTCATCAAAACCATGAGACTTTGAACGTGAGTATATATATATATATATATATATATATATATATATATATATATATATATATATATATATATATATATATATATATATATATATATATATATATATATATATATATATATATATATATATGTATATATTGATACAATCACACGGGAAAAGGGAAACAACGGAGCACCTTAGCTTTCGTCTTTATTCAAGATATCTTCAGAGGCAACTGGATTACATAGACAGAGAGAGGCTTAAATATACAGGGTGACCTTATTAAACATGAGGTCAGGTCATAATGATGTCATCCACTAATCCCCACACCAACACACACGAAGAGGAGTTTAAGAGAAGGGGGCGACGTGACTAGTCAGGTCAGGTAAAAAATAAGGGACCCACTAAATAACTATCATACATCTAGATCAAAGGTTTTCATAGCATTTTTAACCTTGGGCCACTGACAAATAAATTTATGTAACATATTATCAGTTTTGAACTGACCATCACTAATGCTTATTGATTTTAATTCCTTAATCAAACTAGCTTCAACCAGAAGTCTTTCTGTGACACAAGATGATTTGAATACTTCTAAGCTTTTTTCGCAAGGAATGGGATGATTATTATTCCTAACATGAACGAACAAGGCACTGCTTTCAGATGCTGTTCTGTTATTGTACTTATTTTGTTTGATTCTGAGCTACAGTGTTTTTCCTGTCTGTCCTACATAATTACAATTACATTTGCTACATGGAATACAATAAACACTTCCATTTACATTCAAACTTGGGCTATTTCTTATTAACATATTGGTAATGGTTGAGTCATACTTGAAAACAACATTAATATTTAGAAGCTTGAGGGACCGAACTAAAGGGACAAATTCATTACATAAGAACATAAGAACATAAGAATGGAGGAAACTGCAGCGGGCCTATTGGCCCATACTGGGCAGTCCCGTTTACACCCAACCCCTCATATGAGCATCCAACCTATGTTTGAAACAATTCAGCGTATTCGAGTTAATGATGATATTTGGTAACTTGTTCCATTCATCCACTACTCTGTTTCCAAACCAGTGTTTACCTATTTCACGCCTAAATCTAAATTTATCTAATTTAAAACCATTGTTACGAGTTCGCTCCTTGTTGGATAGTTTGAGTACCTTTGTAATGTCCCCTTTGTTAGGCCTACCTTCCGCCTCTACCTCTGTCAGGTCGCCCTCATCTCCGTCTCTCAAGGGTGCAAATTAAGATGCTTTAACCTGTCTCTGCTACTCAAGGTTCCTAATAGCAGGTTAGTCTTGTCAATTTCTCCTCTGAATTCTTTCAAGGATTCTATATTCATTCTGTATCAGGTGGCCAGAACTGAACTGTGTCAATTATTATTCTCACAAAACAGAAGTCTAGTTTTAAGATGATACCTTTAGATCTTACTTCATTTACTCCTTTGTATGAACCCAAGTACTTTATTAGCCTTATTCTGAGCAAAAAACACATTGTTGACTTGGCTTAGGTTCCTACTTATCATTCCTCCTAATATCTCACCAGTCAGTTTCTCTATGGCATCGTTGTTTCAGCATCTAGTGTCTGTGGCTTCCCTGTTTACATCTCCTATAGTGAGTACTTTACATTTTTATCGACGTTGAATTTCATCTACCATTTTCAGACCATTCCAAAAATTTTTTTTAGATCTTCCTGTGGTTGCAGAATTCTCAAATAGGTTGATGCCGTCTAAGCCCCAGTGTCATCATGTAGAATTACTTATGTTGCTGTCATTGCCGATGTATGCTTCGTTTATGTATATAATAAATAATAATGGTCCAAGTATGAGCCTTGAGAACTCCACTTGTGGCGTTGCTCAATGGGACTTACTGCGTTAATGCTCTCGCTGTTTCCTGTCCTGTAACCACGCCCTAATCCATTTAAGGATGTCACCTTTGATGCCATGAGCTTCTACCTTTCTAGTGAGTGCTAGATTTGGGCTTTTGTGAAAGGCCTTGCTAAAGTCGAGATACTTACACATCATAGTGTGCCCCTCCGCCCACCGATTCGAAACTGATAGAAAGAATGTTAATAGATTGATTGAGGCAAGGCAATCAAGCATGTGAAGCACACTTTGGAATCGTGATCAATGATTGCTTCTCCGGAATGATTTCGATAAGTTTGAAATAGTGCTTCAGAAAATTCCTACTATTGATGTTAGACTGATTGGGCGGTAGTTAGAGAGTTGTGATCTATCCCCTTTGCTGAAATCAGTGGTAGAACAGCTCTCCAGGATTCTGGTACTACCTGCCAACATTGATATGTTAAACAACTTTTACTAAGGGCAGCTAAAGCTCTTCCATACATTCTTTTAATACTCTGGCAAATATCTCGCCGGGACCAGGTGACAGTAGGCTTTAGTTTGTCCTATTTGCTTACTAACATCGTTACTAGTCACTACTATCTCACTTAATTTGTTTTTCTTCACTATCTCTGAATAAATTAGGTGCCTCGGGTACATCATCCTTTAGAATTTTCGGTGGTGAAAACTGTTGAAAATATTTATTCAAATTATTGCTCCATTTTTCTGTCGTTATCAGTGACTCGCCGAAGTCTGACGTATTAGTCCAATCTTTCTCGTGTTTTATTTTGATATTTTGTTTGGTAGAATACTTTGGGGTTTGTCTTCGCCTCCGCGCTATCCTTACCTCATTATTCCTCTTTGCTTTCCTTATCTCGGTTTTTAACTACTGTAATACCTATAATAGTCGGAGGTGAATTTTATACGATTTATCCTTCTACCTATAGCCTTCCCTTTGTGTGATGTTCTTCAACATTTAATACATATCCATTTGGGTCATTGTTGTCTAGATGACTTTTTTTGTATGTGTTATATTTCTGCATACATTTGCATTAAGTAACTCATATTTAAATTGTCGTGGAACTTCGGCAATCTCCAGATCTCATTCATCAGACAGTGTCATCTGTCAGGTTCACAGCCAAGCGCGACACCCCGTCTCTCAGCTGCCTCTTTAAACTGTCAAAGTTTGCCTTTCTGAAATCTGGTACTTTAGTGGAATTTTCCTTACGTCTGCCCTGAAAATCTAACTGGAATCGAATTTCTTTGTGATCGCTGTTTGCAAGTTCGTTCCCTGCCTCGACATTGCTAATTAGGTTTTCTCTGTTCGACAGAACTAAGTCCAGTATATTATTACCCCGTGTGGGTTCAGTTATATGTTGACTTAGGAAACAGTCCTGGATCGTCTCGAGAAAATCCTGTGGATTCTGAGTTACCCGTGAAGGTCAGTCCAATCTATTTGGCCAAGGGTTAAAGTCGCCTACTATAAGACTTGTTGTGTATGGAAGCCCTGAGCATTTCATTCCAGATAAGTCGCTCATTGACGCTATCAAGATTGGGGGTCTATATATTACTCCTGTGATTAATTTTTCCCGACCGTCGCTTAATTCTATCCAAATTGTTTCTGTATTCCTCTCAGTTTTTATTTCCTTATTTATTTCACACTTCAGATTATCCCTAACATAGATTGCTACTCCGCCTCCTTTCCTGGTCTGCCTATCGGTATGGAACAGTTTTTAACCCGCAATTTGGTATTCGACTGGTAACTCACGTGTGTCTAGGTTGATCCATGTTTCAGTGAATACAATTATATCGATTTTTTCGGTACATACCAAGGCCTTAATATCATCCATTTTGTTTCTCATACTTCTACTGTTCGTGTAGTATACATTTAAGTTAGTCGTGTTCTGAGTCCTCCCCTTACCGCCTTTAGTTTTAAACTCCCTGTCTAATTTAGTTTTGTCATCATTCCTAACACTATTTCCCTGTAGTCTTTCACTTTGTTTACCCGCTCCCACTGCAGTCTCCTCCACCCACGTGCCCATATGTTCTCTTAGCAGTTTAATGACTTCGATATCTTTTGAACTGCCCCTACTGTTTGTATAGTATACATTTAAACCTACTCTTCCCTGGTCCTTTTTTACCCCTTGTCCTGAGCAACTAATTTTACTTCCCAGGACCTGCTTGTTTTTTGACTCCCACTTTCCCCGACCCCTCTCTACTGGCGAGGGGTCGATAGGGCAGAGTCAAAATATTCTTAAGTGTAGGAATTTGCCTGGTTTGAGAGGAATGAAAGGATTTTTTAGCCCTTTTAAAACAACGATCAACAAACACAGAAGGGTACCCGAGTTTTTGTACAATGGAACGAATGTGTTTCAATTCATCATCAATAAATTCAGAGTTACAAATACGCAGACATCTTAAGAACATAGCAGAAAAAACTGACATTTTGGTAGAGTCTAGGTGATTCGATAAAAAGTGTATGAAACTGTCTACCTGTGTGGGCTTTCTGTATCCCTTAAATTTGTAGTTTTGGCCATTTCTCATGATATGCATATCAAGGAATGGAAGGGATCCATTTATTTCTCTTCCAATTTTGAATGTGACACTTGGGACAATATCATTAAGCTTGTCTAAAAATTCCAATGGGTCACTGTTTCTAGGCCAAACACAATGAACATCATCTATATATCTATACCATATATATATATATATATATATATATATATATATATATATATATATATATATATATATATATATATATATATATATATATATATATATATATATATATATATATATATATATATATATGCGGATGTAATGTGAATTTATAATTTTATATACGTGTGTGTTGGTAGGAGTATGGAATCTGTTATATTGTGTGGTTTGGAATGTCACGTAGCCCGAAAGGTTGTAAATTGATTTTCGTCTAAGTTGTACATTATACTGGTATTTTTAATAACATTCTATTCATGTAGGCAGGCATATTCAGCACTCAGATGATACAACTGTTATTGTAAGCTCTTTCGGGTTTTAGGTTACATACACTGAATAAGATTATCATTGGCTTCAATAACAATATAAAAACTATTTTTTGTCACTAGTTTGTCACCATTAGGCCTCAAGACATGTTTTTATGAAGCGAAAGTTTAGACACTATTTGGACTCTAGTCTGAGTCTGAATAGTATTTTCACCTTTCCATGATAAACAGCATCTACTCATAGTTGTTATATTTTTCAACTCTTCCTTTGTAATTATTCAATTTGCATAAAACTCCATCACAAATTGCGATTTTCCGATTGCACTGACTAAAACGAATGCACATAAATTAAAACTGCAGTGCACCCAATATTAAGAAACAAAGCAGTAACAAATACCTGCTATAATTAATGAACCAGTCCTGAGTCCATTCTTCACCAACTCCACAAGTCGTCTGCCAGACTAACGTTATGAAAGGAGACTTGAATTGCCAGGCGTTTCACCCGTATTGACTAGGAACCCGATGATGCAAACAAGTGATCAGCAACATTCTCTCTCTTTCAGTGGTGAATTTATATCATCATTTTGATACTTAATATTTAGGTAAATTCTTATCTAGATTTCGATGAAATTTTACATTTAAATATTATGTTATTCTCATTGGCCTCAACCGACACCAGTCACTGTAGTAAGAGAGACCGCACTTCCTCGCCATCTGATACTCTACTGCAGCTATAGATTCTTAAAAATAAATCCTGGATGTATTTGAATTAGGAGTGCTTACCGTTTGAACATGTTACAAATATATCCTCAGAGAATCTACTACTGTAAAAATCGTCAGGTGCACCATAAATACGAACCGACACAGAATGTCGGAAATTGTCTTTGGATCCTCGTGGCAACACACGGTAACTGGGTGCCTCGTAGGCCAAGGCTAGACCAGCATGGGATCTTGGAGTAGCAGTGGGCCCCAGAGGGACAGCGCATAGACCCACTGGCATGTGAACACGTCCTGGCACCTACCAACTACTGCCCCGCTCCTTTGCGAATTAACCTTGGTAGGTATAAGGCTACGGGAGTAAACTCCAGACAAAAAATCGGCGGTGGAGCCTCGCATCAGGCAGACATGCTTACAGAGCTCCAACAAGACCCCAACGGCGGTATAGGTGGAAGACATGACCACCATGGGAACACAACGACTACACCAGTGGATGAAGGCAATGCATAATGGAGAGGCAATTAAGGAGATACCCAACAAACTGGGCTATTGGCAGTAGTCCATTGCAACTCTCCCTCTCTCCAGTCGTTGCAACACTTGCACAACTGGATCAGGAAAAGGGAAAGCCAACATGTGTGGTTGCAGCCTGAGCTCCTGCCTTACCACATAAATCAACTCACTTGCAGCCATCATCCAGCTCATCATACCTTTCATCATCATCTAAACCCTTATACCCCCAAAAGTCCTATGGCGACGGACGAGTGGCGATGGGGACAGGCAGAGATGACTGCCGGGAGTCTTTAGTCACAACTCTGCACATGGGCGGCACAGATAACATGGTCATTTATGCATTGGGATCTAGGCAGCAGAGCAATCAGGTTCTGTCTGTGCGACTGAACAGCCCTTTCGAGGAGCCGCTCTGCTCACCCCACATGGGGAGGGGGCTAGAAAAGGTGCCCTAAACATAGCCTGTCTAAAAACCTACCTCACTCAGCAAACGCACCTAGTAAGGTCATCCTTATGCAGTCGAAAACACAATCAAAATCACAGATCCAAACAAAAACAAACTATACAACTTCACATGGTCGCTACCTGGAATGTCAGGACCCTTCTGGATACTGTCACAAATGAGCGTCCTGAAAGAAGAACTGCCCTTGTGGTATAAGAGCTGGTTAGGTATAACATCGACATAGTAGCCATTAGTGAGTCCCGGCTCCCAGACAAGGGTCGACTCACAGAACTGGGGTCTGGCTATACCTTTTTCTGGAAGGGTAAGCCTGCTGCGGAAAGAAATTGCATTTATGGAGTTTTTTTGCCATACGCCAATGCATCCTATACACAGGCTAACTGGAATGCCTATTGGGTTCAACGAGCGCCTCATGACGCCCCGAGTCCCACTGAATCACTTACGACTGTAAAAATCGTCAGGTGCACCATAATACGAACCGACACAAATGTCGGAAATTGTCTTTGGATCCGGCAACACACGGTAACTGGGTGCCTCGTAGGCCAAGGCTAGACCAGCATGGGATCTTGGAGTAGCAGTGGGCCCCAGAGGGACAGCGCATAGACCCACTGGCATGTGAACACGTCCTGGCACCTACCAACTACTGCCCCGCTCCTTTGCGAATTAACCTTGGGAGGTATAAGGCTACGGGAGTAAACTCCAGACAAAAAATCGGCGGTGGAGCCTCGCATCAGGCAGACATGCTTACAGAGCTCCAACAAGACCCCAACGGCGGTATAGGTGGAAGACATGACCACCATGGGAACACAACGACTACACCAGTGGATGAAGGCAATGCATAATGGAGAGGCAATTAAGGAGATACCCAACAAACTGGGCTATTGGCAGTAGTCCATTGCAACTCTCCCTCTCTCCAGTCGTTGCAACACTTGCACAACTGGATCAGGAAAAGGGAAAGCCAACATGTGTGGTTGCAGCCTGAGCTCCTGCCTTACCACATAAATCAACTCACTTGCAGCCATCATCCAGCTCATCATACCTTTCATCATCATCTAAACCCTTATACCCCCAAAAGTCCTATGGCGACGGACGAGTGGCGATGGGGACAGGCAGAGATGACTGCCGGGAGTCTTTAGTCACAACTCTGCACATGGGCGGCACAGATAACATGGTCATTTATGCATTGGGATCTAGGCAGCAGAGCAATCAGGTTCTGTCTGTGCGACTGAACAGCCCTTTCGAGGAGCCGCTCTGCTCACCCCACATGGGGAGGGGGCTAGAAAAGGTGCCCTAAACATAGCCTGTCTAAAAACCTACCTCACTCAGCAAACGCACCTAGTAAGGTCATCCTTATGCAGTCGAAAACACAATCAAAATCACAGATCCAAACAAAAACAAACTATACAACTTCACATGGTCGCTACCTGGAATGTCAGGACCCTTCTGGATACTGTCACAAATGAGCGTCCTGAAAGAAGAACTGCCCTTGTGGTATAAGAGCTGGTTAGGTATAACATCGACATAGTAGCCATTAGTGAGTCCCGGCTCCCAGACAAGGGTCGACTCACAGAACTGGGGTCTGGCTATACCTTTTTCTGGAAGGGTAAGCCTGCTGCGGAAAGAAATTGCATTTATGGAGTTTTTTTGCCATACGCCAATGCATCCTATACACAGGCTAACTGGAATGCCTATTGGGTTCAACGAGCGCCTCATGACGCCCCGAGTCCCACTGAATCACTTACGTCTTGCCATTTTCATCAGTGCATATGCCCAACACTGCATGCAGAGGATGACATCAAGGAAGCTTCTTACGCCGACCTTGACAGAGTCCTAACCTATATCCCCAGAGAAGAAAAGGTTGTGCCCCTTGGTGACTTCAATGCCAGAGTTGGAAGAGATGCTGACATTTGCCAGGGAAATGTAGGGAGAAATGGAGTGTGAAAGTGTAATTCCAAAGGCCAACTCCTCCTCAGCAAGTATGCTGCACACAACCTCACTATCACCAATACCTTGTTTAGGCAGGCCGATAAGTTCAAGGGTTCGTGCCAACACCCACGATCCAAACACTGGCATCTCATTTACTACATCATTGTCAGAGAAAAAGGTCGCCGGCATGTCCACATCACTCGTGCCATGCATGGATCAGACCACTGCGACACTGATCATTGGCTCGTCAGAGCTAAGCTCTCACTTCACGTTACCCTAGAACGGCGAAGGCAAACAGGCCTCTAGAAGAGGTTTTAACACTATGCGTCTGGAGGATCCAGCGGTAGCACATGCTTTCAGAGAGCAACTCGAACATGGGCTGATTAACAATCCGACGACGAAAAAACCCAAATCCCAGTGCCGAATGAGATATGCTCAACACTGTCATCATCAAAACCTGCAGAGACCCACGGCCAGATCGAAGGAATACACAATGACTGGTTTGATGAAATTGACCCAGCAATCAATGTACTCATCAATGATAAACGCGTTGCTTTAACTGACTGGCAGAACAGCCCTCAGTTTCGGACCAAAGCTTATACCCTCCACAAGAAGAAAGCTGTGGCTAGCGGGAACTTTGCAATCAAAAGAATGACTGGTTAAAAAATAATGCATGTGAAAAACAAAATTTTGCAGAACAGCACTAGATGCGCGAATTTTTATATTCCACCAAAACATTTTATGAGCCAATCACTAGTGGCGCAGCCCCTCTTTGCTCATCCGACGGTAATTCCATAAATATAGATGATGAAGGCTTCCTTCAGTACTGGAAAGAGCACTATCATTCACTGATCAAACGAAACACTGAGGTGGATGTCCTGACTACCCAGCAGGTCCCTCAGCATCCAGAGCTGACCTACCTCAGCTATCCTCCATCCCTGGATGAGGTAGCTACTGCCATCAAACAGATGAGAAATAACAAAGTGTCAGGGCCTAATGGAATCCCAGCCGAGGTGCATAAAGTTTGAGGACCTCTACTTACCAGCCATCTCCACTCTCTCTTGGAGAATAAATTGGGAAAGGAGGAAATCCCCCAAGGGAGACCGAACAGACTGTGGCAACTACCGCGGGATCTCGCTGCTGCCCGTAGCTGGGAAGATTATTGCCCGAGTCCTCCTAAACAGACTTCTTCCTGAGGCTGAAAATTTCCACCCAGAATCTCAATGTGTTTTTTAGACCATCACGTGGCACCACTGATATGATTTTTGCTGCCCTCCAGATACAGGAAAAGTGCTGAAAATAGCGTCGTGACCTGTAAATGGCTTTCATCGACCTAACCATGGCCTTCGACTCGGTCAACAGGGAAGCCTTCTGGTGGACCCTCAGCCATTTTGGCTGCCTCCCAAAATTCATCGCCATTGTGAGGCAATTACGCATTGGAATGAACGGCAGTGTCCTGCACAATGGCACCCAGTCTAAGTTCTTCCCCATCCGAAAGGGGGTTAAACAAGGGTGAGTACTGGCACCGACTCTCTTTTCCATTTTCTTGGCTGCCTTCCTTACTCATGCCAGTGCCAATTTAGCCGGCGTGGTGGACATCGAGTACCGGATGAAGGGTCTTTTCAACATAAGACGACTCTAGGCAAGAACAGTGGTGTCGGTAGCTTCCATTATTGAACTTCAGTATGCAGATGACCTCATTCTTGTTCCTCACACTGAAAGCGACCTAGAGGAGATCCTGAAGACCTATGAAAAGGTGTATTCACACTTCGGCTTTGAGGTGAATGTACGTAAGACTCAGATTCTCTTACAAGCTGCCCCTTTTTCAGACACACCTCCACCGTCCATCCATCTTAACGGATCTACCCTCTCTAATTTACCCACTTTCGGTATATCGGCTCCCACCTGTACACCACCGCGGACATCGATGAAGAGATTCAG
This sequence comes from Homarus americanus, assembly GCF_018991925.1. NCBI lineage: Eukaryota > Metazoa > Arthropoda > Malacostraca > Decapoda > Nephropidae > Homarus > Homarus americanus. Next base: position 4,644,356 of record NW_024738300.1, on the reverse strand, counting down.
TATCGGATCAGATGTCCATCTCAAACCTTTGGCAGACTCCGAAACCGTGTCTTCCTCTGTAGGGAGCTGAAATTATTTAAAAATTTACATATATATCGAGCAGTGGTCCTCCCCACTCTGCTATATGGCAGCGAGACATGGGTCACAAACATAAGGCACCTCAAGGCACTTGAAAACTTTCATCAACTTAGTCTACGTTCTATCCTTCGAGTTCGCTGGGAAGACAAGAGAACAAATGCCAGTATTCTTGCTGACACCAACTGTAGGAGCATCGAGGCTACCATTATCCATGAACAACTACGTTGGACTGGCCATATTACCCGCATGGACGACAGTAGACTGCAAAAGCAGCTAGTTTACAGTCATCTAACGAATAGTAAACGTAATGCTGGCGGGCAACTAAAAAGGTATAAAGATAGTCTTAAGACATACCTGAAAAGTGCCAGTCGATCCCCTTTACATGGGAGAACATCACTTTATACCGTAACGCTTGGAGGATCACCACACGAGAAGTTGTCAATGCTTTTGAATTAGCCCGACTGCAAACCGAGGCAGATAAGCACTAGCGCCGGAAGGACGCTGCTGCCGCCCCTCCCGCACTAGATGGAGCTATCCACATGTGCAACATCCGTGAACGATTCTGCCGGTCTCGTGTCGGCCTTTAGCCACCTTAAAACTCACCAACCTAGGTGACATCATTGATAACCGATATCATTGTGTCATAGCTGGATGACCATCATACTCGATTCCGAGTTACAGCAAAGTAGTAGTAGTGTGTGTGTGTGTGTGTGTGTGTGTTTAATGTTTATGTTCAGTATGTAATAGCACTATTACATACATAATCGTCATACTCGATTCCGAGTGACATCAGGGTAGTAAGTAGTGTGTGTGTGTGATGATATATCAATATATTATATAAATATTTTGTATTATAAAAACATTAAAAAATACCAAGCTCTACAAATCGGTACATCCGCATCCTCTAGATACGGATGCGGCTGTGATAACCGCATTTTTTTTCTACTTCGACAGGTGTACGGCGTATGTGTCCCTGCCCTACAGTGCTCGAGGTGCCCAGGTGATGAAAGTCGCCTCATGGACAGCTGAGAGTGGATTAAAATTTGACCCGGCAGTGAATGTATTCCCAGAGAAGTACTTAAAGTCAGTAGTAGAGAACATAGTTTGCACTTTATATTACAGCAAGATCATAAGAATAATCCTTCACATTAGTTTTGCTTACCTACTACACTTTTTTTTATATTGAAAAAATTGATTAACTGTTGAATGTCGTTTGTATTTCACTTATTTTCTTTCACAGTATTGATAATTACTTTCGGGATGAATTTTTTGTTTACGGGATTAGCCCACTGGGGCACAGGTCAATGACCCATATCGTGGCCTGGGGGGCGAAAGTATAATAATAATAATAATAATAATAATAATAATAATAATAATAATAAAAATAATAATAATAATAATAAAATTATTATTATTATCAATGGACAATAAATAAATACAAATAAAAAGATTAATAGTGGGAAACGATATCTGTATGTTGTGTTGTCAAAGTAAGAGAAACAATTAAGAACCTGCAACTGTGTGTAAATGAGGCAGAAAGTCAGATCAGCAACCTGGGATTTATATGTAGAGTATTCTATTACCCATCCCTCTCATATATATATATATATATATATATATATATATATATATATATATATATATATATATATATATATATATATATATATATATATATATATATATATATATATTCCTGAGGAATGTTATTGACAAGTTTCCACAGAGTGTACTTGAATCAAATAGTAATATCTAGCATTTTGACTGATGGTGTAAGATACATTGACGGTAAAGTATATTATATGTGTGTGTATATATATATATATATATATATATATATATATATATATATATATATATATATATATATATATATATATATATATATATATATATATATATATATATATATATATATATATATATATATATATATATATATATATATATATATATATATAAATCATTGTAGGTGCACGTGATCTAGGTATATGCTGATAACCACAAGGAAACAAGAAAACACGAAGTTCCCAAGCGCTTTCGTGTAATTCACATTTTCAGGGGTGAGTACAGTCTAAGGATTAATACTTGACAAGGCTAATACATACTGTAGATGAGAGTGAGATCAAGTCCCTAGGGGACAAGGTGTCCACAATGTTCCGGTCATAATACTGTGACCCTTACTAATCTTCTTAATAAAAAAAAAATTACCATGCTATCTCTAAGCACAGCAGCTGTCCGTAGTCAGGTCATAGGGTAAGATGACCCAACCTTCTCACCTGGTTACAAATCTTCTTAATCACCAAATTATCCAATTTGTACATACCATTACTCAAATTCATGTTGTCAGATTCGGTATGTTTAATGAGACTGGATTCTATAATGTTCCTACCGTCAATTGAATTACAAGGTAATATTGAGGAGGCATTATCCCAGTCAATGCAATGCTTATTATCTCTCATATGAATAAAAGAGCATTGGATTCCTGCCTGTCCTAACACTATATTTATGTTGTTTAAGTCTAGTTATAAGATCTTTACCTGTCTGGCCTAAGTAGAACATATTACATTCCTTGCAAGGAACCTTGTAAATGCAGCCGCCTGCATTGTTGGGGAAGTTTTTAATTAACATTTATTTTACAGTGTATGAGTTTTTAAATGTCACATCAACGTTCCAGGTTATCAGTTGTATAGGAACTTGAGATAAATTTTTGTTAAATGGTAATACTAAGAGATTCTTATTGTCATGGGTGGGCTTAGGTTCAGTTCTATAAACAGATTTCATAGTAATGTTAAGGCATTTGTCTATAAAAGACCTTGGGTAACTAAAGTTCAAGACAATATTATAGATATATTTATATTCTTTTTCAATGAATTCCAGACTGCATATTCTTAGAGCACGTAAAAACATTGATGAAAATACATGGCGGGCAGAATAATAATGAATGTATGAACACACATTAGTAGGTTTCCTATAAATGCTGAACATAAAGGTGTTACCTATTCTCTGAATCAGACAGTCTAGGAATGGTAATTCTACTGTGAATTTGATCGAGGGGGCTAAGTTGTTAAGTTGTGGTAGAAAAGCTTTTAGGTCCTCATTACATTGCCAAAGACATATTACATCATCTACATATCTAAACCAGAATGCTGAAGGTGGTAAAATATTACTTAATAGTTTCTTCTCAAAGAATTCCATATATAAGTGTAAAGGCCTGGGACTTAGGGATAGAAATCCCTAACCAGACTAATCAGGTTCTTAATTAAGGAAAGTCACGGACCATGGTTTTCTGAGGAATAACAAACAACCGTTTGAGATTGACATCTCTTTACTATAAAAATATAACACAAAACTCTGACGCCACTCAACAAACATCAAATAACAATTAAAGGGAGCAAACAATTAATGGGAGTCAGCAATTAATAGAATCAAACAATTAATGGGAGTCAACAACTGAAAGAATCAAACAATGAACAGATATTTCCTATGGCAGTGGCCCTGGGGTAAGGTTCTGGAACAAGGTGATCCACACTCAGGGTAGGGAAGCGTCCATTCAACTCCACACTCGAGCGACTTCTTGAAATGGCAGAACACCGGGGCACAGACGGAATGAGATGAACTGACGGTCGTGGTATGTGGTAGTGGTAGATGACCAGAGAATTGACAGTCGATAGGTGAAGGTCTGGGGACACAGCCCACGAGTCCAGGACCTATGATGAGATCACAGCCAGAATTTGACGAACAGAGGGGTAGCTAGATAGTGACTATGGCGGCTGGGTTGAATCTGCCCGTGACCCAGATAGAAGCTGCCGTTCTCACCTCTGTCCAACCGCCCCAAGTGTCGTCCGCACCAGCAAACGAGCGAGTTAGCAGCGGTAACCAGCAGGAAGATCGTTTCCGCCCTTACAATAAGTTGCTTAATACTGGTGAAAGCGGATTACCCATTGCCATACCGAATTTTTTTAGCATAATATTCTCTAATGAATTCAAATTTACAAACTTTAATACATAGTTTGATAAGTTCGATAGAGTCATCTTTCGAGACAGGCAACGAAATGTTATCCAGGGAATCTGTGAAGAACTCCAGTAAATCATCAACTGGGACCTTTATAAAGAGTGATGTTACATCAAAACTAACCAGTTTAAAATCATAATTAACGTGTAAGTTATTGAGTTTATCAACCAGATCCATATTATTCGTAATATTAGAGTTAGAAATGTTGCCAACTAGGGGATTTAGTAGAGAAACTAGCCGTTTAGATAACTTATAAGTGATTGACACAACTGAGCTAATGATGGGTCTTGCTGGGATATTAGGCTTAAGTTTTTTGTTAAAATGAGTGTTAACTGTGTTGAGAGGATTATTTATGAGCTTAGAATATGTTGCAACATCACATAAAAGGTCATTCATTTTAGAAAAATAATCATCTTTATTTAAAATCACTACTGGGTTGGCTTTATCTGCTTTAGTAACATGTAGATCCTTATTTTTCTTAGGGGCTTCGATTGCTTAATGTGAGAGTTGATTAATATTAGTATTAGATATGTAGTCCAATGGAGTATGGAATGATGTCAGTCATTGGCTGGCCTTGGAGTTGGAAGGATGTTTGAGTTTGTCAGTGGTGGATACCTTTTCAAATCAGGTTTATTTGAGAAATAATTTTTCAGTGCTGCTCTAGTATTATTTATGGGTGTAAAGTGCAATCAATGGTGATATTACAAAGTAGTTTATTGTTTATTTACTGTGCATATATCAGTGGTTTACTCAGGATTATGTTGATTATTTATTCTCTTGATTTAATTTATCTCTTCATGATGGAACCTTCACATTTAGTATGGTAATTTTTTTGTTATTAAATTTCATTTAAATCTTTTGCAATGTGTATAATTCCAAACCTTCACTCCCGAACTCTTGGGATAAAGAGGGCTGCTTGAACCCAGGAATAAGATGTGCTGAGTTGCCAATTTGTTTTTTGTTTTTATTTTTGTTGTGCCATATGTGCCCTCATTAGTATATTAATCTTTAAATTAATTCAAGTTGATAAGCTATGGCATAACAAAAAGGGTGCCTGTCCAGGAGATTTATGATGAAATTAACTTAAATTAAGTTAAACAGTTAAAATCATCAAGAGAGAAGTTTGCGAATAATTTTTTGGTACAAGTTTTCTCCACTAGTCGGTAAGTTGCCATATATGTTTAAAATGAAACCTCTTGATTTATCTAAGTTCATTGTTGGACCTTCAGTGTTAAGTCTGGTATGTAGTACCGTTCGTAAAGATGACTGAGTTTCGTTGGCTAAGCTTTATAAAGTAGAGATTAAGTCAAACTGGAAAAAGACAACTATCAAAAATGCAGTAATTAAAGATTGGTGGAAAAGTCAATTTTGGATGACTCTGCGTTCCAACTGTGTGAGATGGAGGAAGGTCCGTCAGTAAAGTTAATAGAGTTGCAGTTAGAAAGAGAGAAGCTGGAGTAGGAAATGAAGCTAAGGTTACAGGAAAAAGCAATGGAGGACATGGAAAGAGAAAGGGTATTCAAGTTAGAGTTGTTGGACAAGAAAGCTACTCTGGAGTCATGTGACGTCAAGTTTGATGTAATTAAACTGACGAAGTTTGTACCAAAATTTGAAGAACATGATACGGAAGAGTTTTTCATCCAATTTGAGCAGATTGCCACACCTCTTTCCTGGCCTCAGCAGTATTGGCCCTTGCTGATCCAGTCTGTCCTTGTGGGCAAAGGCCGTTCCACTTACTTGTCCCTAGCCAGCTCTCAGCAAAACGAGTATTCTGTGGTCAAGGAAGCCATTTTGAAATCTTACCACTTGACAGCAGAGTCATATAGAGATAAGTTTAGAAATATATTCAAATTGCCCGATCAGTCATATATCGAATATGGTCACACTGTCAATAAATTGGGCAACAGATGGTTATCGGCTAGTGGAGTTAAAACCTATGATGAACTTTGTGAATTGATGGCACTAGAGCAGTATTTTAGAGATATCCCCACAGACGTCCATTCGTACGTTTGTGAGAAGGAAGTTACAACTATTGAGAGAGCTGCCATTTTGACGGAAAATTTCAGTCTTATTCATAAACATAAAGTTAATGAGGTTCCAGGCCCAGCCGTAACTCCAGCTCAAGGTGGTAAGCACCCGGTTGGTAACATACTGGAGGTAATAAACTCTCTTTTGAAAATATTGGCAGAAGTTCTGATGGTCATGGTGGTTTTGGATTTAGCTGGGTTTTGACTTATGTGTGTTTTTATTGTAAAAAGCCTGGTCACTATATCGCCCAATGTCCTAAGCTCAAAGCTATGGAGTCCCATGAAACGCCTGTTGCTAATCTTGCATTTGTCTCAGCAAATGATGTTGCTGCGGTTTCTGACCCAGTTTGCGTGGATCCTGAGGATTTGTTCCAGCCCTTTCAGTTTCCTGGTTTCGTGTCCGTATCCGAGGGTAGTCCTGCTGTCCCTGTGAGTATTTTGAGGGATACTGGTGCTTCACTTATTATTCTGTTGAAAAGTTCTCTTCCATCTGTGGAAGAGGCTTATACTGGTGAGCTTGTTATGTTGCGGGGCGTTAGTGGAACCACTTGCGTTCCTTTGTGTAAAGTGTATCTTCAGACGGACCTTTTGTCTCAGCAAGTTGCAGGAGGGGTTCAGGAGGTTTTGCCAGTGGATGGAGTAACATTGTTCTTGGGAAATGATATATCTGGTAGCCTTGTTCTTCCAGATCCAGTTGTGTGCTCTACACCTTTGAGTAATAACCCTGCTGCAGATCTTGTGAGTAAGTTAGTTGGGTTATTCCCTTCTTGTGCTTTAACCCGTAGTCAAACTAAAATGGTGACGTATGGGACAGATGTGAATGATCGGGTTGATGTTCTGCCCGATTATTATTTGAATGGACTGTTTGATGTTAAGCCAGAGCAGTTAGATGCAGGTATAGTTGATCAACCTATGAGTGATCTGTCAAGTGATGTAAAGACAGATTCTAAGGACCATGTGAATGTTGTTTTCAGTAGCCTTCCTGTCAGAAGAGAGATGTTGATTTCTGCTCAAGAGTCTGACCAGTCGTTGGTTCACTTATTTCCTAAGGCAGTATCAGAACCCGAGAGCCATTATGAATCTAGTGTTTCCTCAGGCATAGCAGATTTTTGCCGTACATGTCATGTATGCCAGCTAGTTGGTAAGCCCAATCAATTATTGTTATCTGCACCTTTAAAATCTATACCCTTTGCTGATGAGCCATTTGCAAAAGTAATCATTGAGTGTGTGGACCCTCTTCCTAAAACTGAGTGTGATAATAATTATTTGTTACCGGTGATGTGTGCTTCCACTAGCTTTCCGGAAGTTATACCTGTGTGTGCACTTGGTTTATATTATATTATATGTTGGCTTATATTACATCTATTGTATGTTATCAGATGTACTATACAGTCTAGTTTGGGATTCTTACCATGTGAACTGATATGTGGCCGGAATATCCGTGGTCCCTTGAAACTATTGCATGAGAATTGGGAAGAAGACGATGAAACTGAAGAAGATAGAAAATTTATTGTTGGGGATAAAGTGCTTTTGTTCTTGCCCATTAGGAAGTTTCCCCTACAAGCTAAGTATCAGGGTCCCTTTGAAGTTTTGAGTAAAGTAGTAGATGTTAACTATGTCATAGCCACGCCTGAACGTATGAAGACTAAAAGACTAGTACATGTGAATCTGTTGAAACCCTATTTTGTTAGACCTGATAAGGTGGTGTGCAATACAGTGACATGTGATGGAGTGGAGGAAGATGAGTGACCTAAGCAGGACTTTGGGGAATTGAAAGCCCATATCAGACTGAACAATTCTGATTTGTTAAGTGATCCTTCTTTTAAATTGTGCCGTCTACTACAGGACCAGAGAAGCGATGTATTGTGTCTCCTACAAGAAGTCCAGCCCATCTTTTGTGATGTGCCACAGCCTAGCCCAGTGGTGACCCATGGTGTTATGTTGGTGGACGACGTAGCCCTAGTGAAACAAGTACCCTACTGCAGGTCTTTCCTGAAAATTGGCATTCTGAATGATGAGGTGACCTAGTGACAGTGAGCGGGCATTCCCTTGTGTTCAGGCACCCTTGTCAGAGCGAGCGAAACGCATATCGGCAATTGTTAATCCTTATTGCTTGTATCAGTATACCGTTATGCCATTTGGTATGTGTAGCACCCCTCCAAGTTACCAACGTTTATCTGACTGGTGTTTGGCACTTTAATCATATGATATTGAAATTAGACATAAGAAGGGTAAGGATAACATTATTGCTGATACTCTGTGTAGGCCATATTAGGCAGATGTGATATCTGTGTGTTGCCAATGTAAAACCCTATAGGTTTTATTTTAAGGAGGGGGGTGTTATGCATGGCGTAATGTATAGTGGTTCATTGCACTGTAGATTGCAAAATATTTTTTAGACATGTTACCCTTAAGTAGTGTAAATAAGATATTTTTTGTAATTGTGTGTGAGCAGGGCTGGTACTTGATACATTAAACAAAATTTCTGTGCGTATGTAGGTATTTTTGTAGCTTAATGTGGGAGTTGATTAATATTGGTATTAGGGTTGCAGTCCCCTGGAGTATGGAGCGAGTCAGTCATTGGCTGGCCTTGGAGGTGGAACATAAGAACATAAGAACATAAGAACATAAGAAAATAAGGAGTCTGCAATAGGCCGGTTGGCCTGTGCATGGCAGCTCCTGTCGAGAGTTACTACCACTCTCTATCATCCATGAATCTATCTAGTCTCCTTTTGAAACTTTCCAGAGTTCCAGCACTTACTACAAAGTTGCTAAGCCTGTTCCACTCGTCCACCACCCTATTTGTGAACCAGTTTCTTCCTATCTCCCTCCTAAACCTAAACTTATCCAACTTGAATCAGTTGCTCCGAGTCCTATCCTGCTCGGATATTATAAGAACTTTATCTATATCCCCTTTATTGATTCCTTTCACCCACTTAAATACTTCTATCATATCTCCCCGCACTCTTCGTCTTTCTAGGGAATGCAAGTTAAGTTTCTTTAACCTATCCTGATATGGAAGGTTTCTAAGTCCCTGAATCATTTTTGTCATTCTTTCGCTGCACCGACTCTAGTGAATTTATATCCATTCTATAATAGGGCACCAGAACTGAACCGCATAATCGAGGTGCGGCCTAACTAGCAAGATATAGTTGCAATAAGACCTCTGCACTCTTGTTACTTACACTTTATATAAAACCCAATACTCTGTTTGCCTTATTTCGAACATTAACGCACTGTTTTCTAGGCCGTAGGTCCGGGCTTACAAGTACCCCTAGGTCTCTTTCACAAGTCGACTTCTCTAGGTTGATGTTGTTAAGGCTGTATACATTATAAGTATTTGTTCTTCCAATATTAAGTACGCTGCACTTGCTGGTGTTGAATTTCATTTGCCATTTTTCAGACCACCCCTGCAGTTTATTTAGATCCTCCTGTAATGCATTTGCATCCTGCCCTGAATTAATTTGCCGCCCTATTTTGGTGTCATCAGCAAACTTGCTTATGTCACTGCTGATCCCAGTATCTAAATCGTTTATGTAGATTATGAACAAGAGTGGGCCTAGTACTGACCCCTGGGGAACCCCACTGGTTACACGGCCCCACTCAGATTTAACACCATCTAAGCTGACCCTCTGCATTCTATAGGTGAGCCACTACGCTGACCCTCTGCGTTCTATCTGTGAATGGAGGAAACTGCAGCCGGCCTATTGGCCCATACTGGGCAGTCTCGTTTACACCCAACCCCTATTGCTCATATAAGAATCCAACCTATGTTTGAAGCTATTCAGCGTATTCGACTTAATGATGATATTTGGTAACTTGTTCCACTCATCCACTACTCTGTTTCCAAACCAGTGTTTACCTATTTCACGCCTAAATCTAAATTTGTCTAATTTAAAACCATTGTTATGAGTTCGCTCCTGGTTGGATAGTTTGAGTACCTTTGTAATGTCCCCTTTGTTTAGCCCTGACTTCCACTTATACACCTCTATCAGGTCGCCCCTCCCTCTACGTCTCTCTAGAGAGTGCAAATTAAGATGCTTTAACCTGTCTCTATACTCAAGGTTCCTAATGCCCGGGATTAGTCTTGTCATTCTCCTCTGAATTGTTTCCAAGGATTCTATATCCATTCTGTAATACGGTGACCAGAACTGAACTGCATAATCCATGTGTGGTCTCACAAGCGCAAGATACAGTTTTAGGATGACATCGCTAGTCTTGTAACTAACACTCCTTTGTATGAACCCAAGTACTTTATTAGCCTTGTTATGAGCAAAAACACTTGTTTACTTGGCTTAAGGTTCCTACTTATCATTACTCCTAAATCTCTCTCGCAGTCGGATTTCTCTATGGCGTCGTTGTTCATGTGGTATCTGGTTTCCCTGTTTACATCTCCTATACTGAGTACTTTACATTTGTCCACGTTGAATTTCATCTGCCATTTTTCAGACCATTCGAAAAATTTGTTTAGATTTTCCTGTAGTTTTGCGGAGTCCTTGTCAGATTTAATACACGTCCTATTTTCGTGTCATCAGCAAATTTACTTATGTTGCTGTCTATGTCGATATCTACGTCGTTTATGTATATAATAAATAATAATGGTCCAAGTACTGAGCCTTGGGTAACTTCACTTGTGACGTTGCTCCAATGGGACTTGGTTCCGTTAATGCTCACTCTCTGTTTCCTGTCCTGTAACCACACCCTAATCCATTTAAGGATGTTACCTTTTATGCCATGTGCTTCTACCTTTCAAATTAGTCTTTCATGGTGGACTCTGTCGAAGGCTTTGCTAAATTCGTCATATACCACATCATAATTGTGCCCCTCGTCCACCAATTCGAAAACTGATGAAAAGAATGTTAATAGATTAGTTAGACAAGAACGTCCGCTTGTGAAGCCATGCTGGGAATCATTGATCAATCGGTGCTTCTCCAGGTGATTTCGAATAGAGTTTGAAATGATAGCTTCCAGTAATTTGCCTACTATTGATGTTAGACTGATTGGGCGGTAGTTAGAGGATAGTGATCTATCCCCCTTCTTGAAAATCGGTATTACATTCGCTATCCTCCAGGATTCTGGTACTACACCTGTTTTTAAGGACATGTTAAACAACTTTGCTAAGGGCATACTAAGCTCTTCCTTACATTCCTTTAATACTCTGGCAAATATCTCATCGGGACCAGGTGACTTAAGTAGGCTTTATTTTGTCACTACTATGTCGCTTAATTTGTTTTCTTCACTATCTCTGAATAGAGTCGGTGCCTCGGGTATCATGTTTAAATTTTCGGAAAAAAGCTTAGAAGTATTTAAATCATCTTGTGTCACAGAAAGACTTCTGGTTGAAGCTAGTTTGATTAAGGAATTAAAATCAATAAACCTTAGTGATGGTCAGTTCAAAACTGATAATATGTTACATAAATTTATTTGTCAGTGGCCCAAGGTTAAAACTGCTTTGAAAACCTTTGATCTTGATGTATGACAGTTATTTTGTGGGTCCCTTTTTTCTGACCTGACCTGTCTAGTCACGTCACCACCCTTCTCTTAAGCTCCTCTACGGTTGTGTTGGTGTGGGGATTAGTGGATGTCATCATTATGACATGACCTCATGTTTTTAGGTCACCCTGTATATTTAAGCCTCTCTCTGTCCATGTAATCTAGTTGCCTCTGAAGATGTCTTGAATAAAGACGAAAGCTAAGGTACTCCGTTGTTTCCATTTTCCCGTGTGATTTTATCAAGATTTATCTTATCCACGTTTTCATTGTGGATTTACATGAAATATGGAACTTACACGTCTCTCTTACGCTGTGTCCTTAATCTGTCAACAACATCCTCATCTTCGCCCCATCTACCGCAACTACAAGAAGAGTTTGCTGAAGGCTCATAGTCTCAAAAACAAGTTGAAGTTTTTGAAAGATTGCAGAGATGATAAAATTGTTCCCAAGTCCTGTCTTCCAAGTAGACTAAGAAATCTGGACAATCAAGCATTCTCTGAGTTGGATAAGGTGTTGCTAGATTCCCTTATCAAGAGTTCAAGTGATAGTGTGAAATTAGCCTTCAAGCACAGTGCTCAGTGTAAAATACTTATGCAAAACAGTGTTTGTGTTGATAAGTGGCACACCATTCGTGATTTTGTATATCAACTTCTTAGTGAAACTGACAAAGCCCAAAAAAGAAGGTTAAATGCCAAATTAAATGCTCTGTTTGACGAGAGTTACTGGACCATATTGAGTGATCCAAATTTGTTCATAAACTTATCATCTTATGATCTACAGACAAATGAGAAACTTGTTCTTGGTTTTGGTAGGAAGTTTTCTATCACTCAACGGTGCGTTAATCCGCTTACTATTGCTAAAGGTTTAATCAACCTGGAAAAGATGAAGTCGTCTGATGTTACAAATGAAGATATTTCCATAGCTAAAGGTTGTATACATAGTGTTTTAAATAAGAAATTTGCTTCAAACATTCCAAAAAGATTTGAAACAGCCTTGATAAACTTGAAAAGAAATAAGAATATCCATATTACCAAGGCTGATAAGTCTAATGCTATTGTTATCTTGGATAAAAGTGACTACAATGATAAGATGAATTCATTACTTAGTGATGAAAGCACGTATTGTGAGCTTACGAAAGATCCCCTGGAAAATATTAATAAGTTATCTAATTCCAAAATGAAGATGTTATTGAAAAAGAACCCCGATCTCACTAAACAGCTCTCTCAAATCAATCCCACTTTACCTTATATGTATGGATTGATCAAAACACACAAGCTTAATAATCCATTACGTCCTATCGTGAGTTCTGTGGGTTCTGTTACTTACAAATTATCCAAGTGGCTGGTAAAGATGATATCCCCTCTTACAGGCCAAATATCTAATTCACATATACGCAATAGCAGTGATTTAATTGATAAACTCAAGAAACACAACGAACCTTGCGAATTAATAAGTTTTGATGTAAATTCACTGTTCACTAGAGTACCTGTGAAAGACTTACTTTCATTTCTTAAAGATAAATTACAACTGCTAGATTTAACTATTGAACATGATACTTTCCTGAAATTGATAGAGTTATGCGTAACTGACAATGTGTTTAGTGCAAATGGGAAGTTCTACAAGCAAGTATTTGGCATGAGCATGGGTAATTGTCTTTCTGCTCCTCTAGCCTGTATTTATATGGAGTTCTTTGAGTCTAGATTACTCCCCAATGTAGTGGACTGTATTCCTCCTTGGTATAGATATGTAGATGATGTTCTTTGTCTTTGGCCTAAAAACAGTGACCCTTTGGAATTTTTAGACAAGCTTAATAATATTGTCCCTAGTATCACATTCAAAATTGAAAGAGAAATAAGTGAATCCCTTCCATTTCTTGATATGCTTATCATGAGAAATGGCCAAAACTATAAATTTAAGGTATATAGAAAGCCCACACAGGTAGACAGTTTCATTCACTTTTTATCCAATCACCTTGAGTCTACCAAAATGTCAGTTTTTTCTGCTATGTTCCTACGATGTCTGCGTATTTGTGACTCTGAATTTATTGACGACGAATTTAAACACATTCGTTCTATTGCACAGAAACTTGGGTACCCTTCTGTGTTTGTTGATCGTTGCTTTAAAAGGGCTAAAAAATCCTTTCATTCCTCTCTAACCAGACAAGTTCCTACACTTAAGAATATTTTGACTCTGCCCTATCGTGATGAATTTGTCCCTTTAGTTCGGTCCCTCAAGCTTCTAAATATTAATGTTGTTTTCAAGTATGACTCAACCATTACCAATATGTTAATAAGGAATAGCCCAAGTTTGAATGTAAATGGAAGTGTTTATTGTATTCCATGTAGCCAATGTAATTGTAATTATGTAGGTCAGACAGGAAAAACACTGCAGCTCAGAATCAAACAACATAAGTATAATATCAGAACTGCATCTGAAAGCAGTGCCTTGTTCGTTCATGTTAGGAATAATAATCACCCCATTGCTTGGGAAAAAAGCTTAGAAGTATTCAAATCATCTTGTGTCACAGAAAGACTTCTGGTTGAAGCTAGTTTGATTAAGGAATTAAAATCAATAAACCTTAGTGATGGTCAGTTCAAAACTGATAATATGTTACATAAATTTATTTGTCAGTGGCCCAAGGTTAAAACTGCTTTGAAAACCTTTGATCTTGATGTATGACAGTTATTTTGTGGGTCCCTTTTTTCTGACCTGACCTGTCTAGTCACGTCACCACCCTTCTCTTAAGCTCCTCTACGGTTGTGTTGGTGTGGGGATTAGTGGATGTCATCATTATGACATGACCTCATGTTTTTAGGTCACCCTGTATATTTAAGCCTCTCTCTGTCCATGTAATCTAGTTGCCTCTGAAGATGTCTTGAATAAAGACGAAAGCTAAGGTACTCCGTTGTTTCCATTTTCCCGTGTGATTTTATCAAGATATATATATATATATATATATATATATATATATATATATATATATATATATATATATATATATATATATAAAATATATATTTTACCGTCAATGTATCTTACACCAACAGTCAGAATGCTAGATATTACTATTTAATTCACGTACACTTCTGTGGAAACTTATCAATAACATTCCTCAGGAACCTCTACAGGAATTCAACGTACTTTTTAAGTATGAACAGACAAATATTATTGAAGCTTTTTTCATCTCTTTCTCAAAATTATGTTTTCCAGTTCATATTTCCTCATGTTTGTCTATTTTACACCAATTGCCCTCATGAATCCAGAACTGAACAGCAGAATTCATTTCACACTTGTATGGTCCATGGACTTACCAGATGAAACAAATTTAGCTCTAAAAGATTCTATGTCATGTTACTTCTATGAAAAGCAGGTTGCTCATGCTGCTTTCATTTTGACTCTACCATGAAAATGGATGAACTTTCTAGCAGTGAAAAGAAGTAAAAAAAAACAAAACTCCCCAGACACATAAAATTACACAACCCATGTTTACACTGTTACCTGATATTATTTGGTAAGGTGAATATACTTTTTCCTAGCTTCTATGGTGAGACAGTGAACGTGACAGCACTGCCTTACACTCCACACTGGGAGGAGGTGATGCACCAAACCCTGAACGGTACCCTCGTCAAGAAATACTCAGGCACTGACTACTTCCTGCTGGAAATCATAGCGGAGACCCTCAACTTTACCATTCGTGTTCTTCAGACCGAGAGCTGGGACGAAGTAAGGAAATAAATGGTTTAGATTTTGAATGCTCCGTATATATGATATTACCCGTAAGACATCTGCAGCGGGCCTATTAGCCCGCGTGTTCGATTTAATGGTGATGTTTTATAACTTGTTCCACTCGCCCATCACTCTATTTCCAACCCAGTGTTTACCTACTCCGGCCCTAATTTTAAATTTGTCTAATTTAAAACCATTACTACGAGTTCGCTCCTGGTTGGATGGTTTAAGTACCTTTGTTATATCACATTTGTTTAACCTCGACTTCCATTTATACACTTCGATCATATCGCCCATCACTCTACGTCTCTCGAGGGAGTGCAAATTAAGATGCTTTAATCTGTCTCTGTACTCAAGGTTCCTAATGCCCGGGATTAGTCTTGCCATCCTTCGCTGTATGCATTCGAGGGATTCGATATCCATTCTGTAGTACGTTGACCAAAACAGAACTGCATAATCCAAGTGAGGTCTCACAAGAGCAAGATATAGTTTAGGATGACCTCGCTAGTATGAACTCAATTACTTTGTTAGCCGTGTTTCGAACAAATATGCATTGTTGTCTTGGTTTAAGAGTCCTACTTATCATTACCCCTTAATCTTTCTCACAGTCGGATTTCTCCATATCACCGTTGTTCATCTGATATCTGGTTTCTCTTGCAGGTGGCGTCACTGGTAGAGGAGCGGGTTTCCTTTATGGCAACAGTGTTCCACAACGTTTTACCTCAACGCCTCCACCGATACGATTTCTCCTACACTTATGAGTATGGCTCCCTTGACTTCAGTGCAGCCAAACCTGCCTTGAAGCCCCAGTGGCAGAGTCTCTACTACCCGCTGTCTGACGGGGTTTGGCTGGCCATTTTAGCAGTAGTGCTCTTCATGCCCATGGCAATTTATCTGGTATGATTAACACAAGTCGTCTCATAAATTTAATTATTGTACACAATCATGAACTGCTGCACTAGTTATTAATGATAGGTAATCTATTAAAAAAAATCAGGATACTTACATCTAGCAAACTGGGGAAGAAATATTTAAGTCGTGATGCAAGTGAATGGACTTATTATATTTGGATAATATCTATTACAGCGGGGTTTCTTAAATGGAAGTTCGAAACTGTAGGAGTGATAAATGTTAAAAGATGAAGTGATGAATATAAAATGTTAAAGAACCGAATATAAGCAGTGGGTTTGGGAAAAAATATAGAATACTAGCATTTTTGTTTTACAGACGCGGATATCCCGATCTTCATATTGACTAACAGAGCTCAGTTATCTAAAGTGAGCCAAAAATAAACAAAAAAATTCACAAAAACTTAACCCATCGTGATGCATATGTATATATTCTCTCGCTCTCTCTCTCTCTCTCTCTCTCTCTCTCTCTCTCTCTCTTGGAAACGAGTGTGACGAAGAGAGAAAGATGGAATTTTTGTAATGGTTTCATCTTCGTTTGTGACTTATAAGGTTGCTCGATATGCACTTTTTAAAGTTTATCATTATGTTTCCTTATATTATCTGTTCGGTTGCCCATCTGCTCTACGTTTGTCTTCTTTTAATGGTTGTAGGGCTGCATGGTAGTCTACTCTCTATCTTGGTCTATCCTTCGTAGTTGGTTCTGCACAATTTCGATCCCAATGTTCCTATATTTGGTGTCACTAAAGGTAATGCCATTTGTCTACCTGACTTCCCTGGTAAAAGTGGCCTGTGTGTGACTCATGGCTCGCTAATATACAGCAAGATAAGGGAATCCCTTGTTCTATAGACTTGCATCTGTGTTGTTGTTTTCTACTCTTTATAGCTGAAGCCACAAGTATGCATGCAGTCTTCTAAAGGCCCCAGGAGCACAACTATTCCTATGTTGAATAACCTCGTAGATATCCGCGTGATGGACAGGTGGGACCCAATATATTGAAAATTGTTAACCTGGATGGACGGTAGGAGTACGAGTGAAACATGGGCTGGCTGGAACAGAGCCTGCATCTTGCTTAAGTTTACATAAGAACATAAGAAAATAAGGAGTCTGCAATAGGCCGGTTGGCCTGTGCAATTGTGCATGGCAGCTCCTGTCGAGAGTTACTACCACTCTCTATCATCCATGAATCTATCTAGCCTCCTTTTGAAACTTTCCAGAGTTCCCGCACTTACTACAAAATTGCTAAGCTTGTTCCACTCGTCCACCACCCTATTTGTGAACCAGTTTCTTCCTATCTCCCTCCTAAACCTAAACTTATCCAACTTGAATCCGTTGCACCGAGTCCTATCCTGCTCGGATATTATAAGAACTTTATCTATATCCCCTTTATTAATTCCTTTCACCCACTTAAATACTTCTATCATATCTCCCCGCACTCTTCGTCTTTCTAGGGAATGCAAGTTAAGTTTCTTTAACCTATCCTGATATGGAAGGTTTCTAAGTCCCGGAATCATTTTTTCATTCTTCGCTGCACCGACTCTAGTGAATTATATCCATTCTATAATAAGGGCACCAGAACTGAACCGCATAATCGAGGTGCGGCCTCACTAGCGCAAGATATAGTTGCAATAAACCTCTGCACTCTTGTTACTTACACTTCTAGATATAAAACCCAATACTCTGTTTGCCTTATTTCGAACATTAACGCACTGTTTTCTAGGCCGTAGGTCCGGGCTTACAAGTACCCCTAGGTCTCTTTCACAAGTCGACTTCTCTAGGTTGATGTTGTTAAGGCTGTATACATTATAAGTATTTGTTCTTCCAATATTAAGTACGCTGCACTTGCTGGTGTTGAATTTCATTTGCCATTTTTCAGACCACCCCTGCAGTTTATTTAGATCCTCCTGTAATGCATTTGCATCCTGCCCTGAATTAATTTGCCGCCCCATTTTGGTGTCATCTGCAAACTTGCTTATGTCACTGCTGATCCCAGTATCTAAATCGTTTATGTAGATTATGAACAAGAGTGGGCCTAGTACTGACCCCTGGGGAACCCCACTGGTTACACGGCCCCACTCAGATTTAACACCATCTACGCTGACCCTCTGCGTTCTATCGGTGAGCCATGATTTTATCCAATTTAAAACTTTCCCCTCGATACCATGAACCTTAATTTTTCTCAGAAGCCTCTGATGCGGTACTCT
Organism: Homarus americanus; assembly: GCF_018991925.1. Classification (NCBI taxonomy): domain Eukaryota; kingdom Metazoa; phylum Arthropoda; class Malacostraca; order Decapoda; family Nephropidae; genus Homarus; species Homarus americanus. The sequence goes on along the minus strand of NW_024738300.1, from coordinate 4,625,904 downwards.
GTCAAATGCTTTGCTAAAGTCTAAGTAAATAACATCGTAATTTTCGTCATTATCTACTACCTCGAAGACTTTCCTAAAAAACGTTAGCAGATTTGTTAGACAAGATTTTCCCTTTGTAAACCCATGTTGAGAGTCGTAGATTAATTTGCTTTTCTCTAGATGCGATCGGATGCTATCTGCTATAATTGATTCAAGAAATTTCCCCACTGCTGACGTCAAACTGATCGGCCGGTAATTTGACGCTGATGCTCTGTCTCCCTTTTTGAATATGGGTACTACATTTGCCTGTTTCCACAACTCTGGCACAACTCCAGTGTCTAATGATTTTGTAAATAAGTTTACGAGGGGTCCGCTAATCTGTTCCCTACACTCTTTTAAGACTCGAGGGAAAATTTCATCCGGCCCTGGGGATTTTGTATTCTTTAGTATATTTATCTTCTTAAGAACATCCTCTTTTCTGATAGTGATATTCTTTACTTTCTCTTCTTGCTTTCCCTTAAATATCAGTTCCACCTCCGGAATTTCATCTCAAATTTCTTCTGTGAAAACTGATAAGAAGTAGCTGTTCAATGCTTTGCTTATTTCTTCATTGCCATTTATCACTTCTCCCCTCCCTGACTTTAAAGGCCCAACTTTGTCCTTGACCTTTGTCCTATATACCTGGAAAAATCCCTTGGGACTCGCCTTGGATTCTCTTGCTATTTTGATTTCATAGTCTCTCTTTGCTTTCCTTACATTTTTCTTAACATTCCTATATAGTTCATTATACCTGTTTCTGAGCTGCTCCTCCCCTCCCTTTAATTTTTTATATATTCCTTTCTTTAGGTAGTACTGTGCATTACGTACGTAAAGACACACAGACGGACGGACAGGAATGTTATAGGCCTCATCAACATTCATAGCGGTGAATTAATGAATTAATTACAAAATTGTCCTCCCAGAATTGCTAAGCCTTTTTATGTATCTTTCATTTCACAAAGATAAATGTGGTGGAAGTTAGCAGCAACCTTGGAAGAAAGATCGATGCCGAAACGAATTTTAACTTGGTCCTGGGGACGCTTCTGTCTCAGCCCCTCAATAGGAAGCTCCCCAGCAGCCACACAACCCGTGTCCTGGTGACCGCTTGGCTGGTGTTTGCCTTCATTGTGGGCACTGTCTACCGCGGCAACCTCACCGCCGCCCTCACACTGCCCAAGTACCCGCCCAGACCGGAGACCATAGAGGAACTCGTAGACTCATTTGACAAGTATGGATTTATGTGTTTTGACTTAGTAATTAATACAATGTAACACAGCTACTAATCTCTGTCATGGGTTTTCTTTTGCCACTTCATAAAATTTAATTTATTTTTGGTTCCCTTAACTTTCAGGATAACAATGCCGCCGTTTGGACGTGAATTTATTAGTTTCTTCAAACAATCGAATTCTGTGCTGTACAGGGCCCTGGCTGAACGTATGTCAATAGTGCCTACTGTCTTAGTTGGTCTTCAGCAAGCCAGTGATAACAGGCAAGTGCCAGGTCAATTGTACAGTTTATGCTAAATCTATCATAGAAATAAGATACTGAATAATTAGAATATTTGCGGTTTACTTGTATTTTGTGTTTTGTGGGTATAAATGACAGTGGTCCCATTAGAAACCCAGAATTACAAATAAACTGACCTCTATTCAAGCTAGGTTTGCCAAATACGCATTATATAAGAGCAATACGTTGTAGGGAGACGGAAACGTGGAAATACAAAGACTAAATGTGGTGACTGATGGTGAAATTTAGACACAGGAAAGCTGCGCAGAGTAGAAGTGACATAATAGGGAATGACGTGTAATGTGATTGAGATTGAAATAAGAACAAAAGAACGTAAGAAAATAAGGAGTCTGCAATAGGCCGGTTGGCCTGTGCATGGCAGCTCCTGTCGAGAGTTACAACCACTCTCTATCATCCATGAATCCATCTAGCCTCCTTTTGAAACTTTCCAGAGTTCCAGCACTTACTACAAAGTTGGTAAGCTTGTTCCACTGGTCCATCACCCTATTTGTGAACCAGTTTCTTCCTATCTCCCTCCTAAACCTAAACTTATCCAACTTGAATCCGTTGCTCCGAGTCCTATCCTGCTCGGATATTATAAGAACTTTATCTATATCCCCTTTATTGATTCCTTTCACCCACTTAAATACTTCCATCATATCTCCCCGCACTCTTCGTCTTTCTAGGGAATGCAAGTTAAGTTTCTTTAACCTATCCTGATATGGAAGGTTTCTAAGTCCCGGAATCATTTTCGTCATTCTTCGCTGCACCGACTCTAGTGAATTGATATCCATTCTATAATACGGGCACCAGAACTGAACCGCATAATCGAGGTGCGGCCTGACTAGCGCAAGATATAGTTGCAATAAGACCTCTGCACTCTTATTACTTACACTTCTAGATATAAAACCCAATACTCTGTTTGCCTTATTTCGAAGATTAACGCACTGTTTTCTAGGCCGTAGGTCCGGGCTTACAAGTACCCCTAGGTCTCTTTCACAAGTCGACTTCTCTAGGTTGATGTTGTTAAGGCTGTATACATTGTCAGTATTTGTTCTTCCAATATTAAGTACGCTGCACTTGCTGGTGTTGAATTTCATTTGCCATTTTTCAGACCACCCCTGCAGTTTATTTAGATCCTCCTGTAATGCATTTGCATCCTGCCCTGAATTAATCTGCCGCCCTATTTTGGTGTCATCCGCAAACTTGCTTATGCATATTTCAGAAGGTTGAATGGTGGATTGGAGTTAACTGATGCACTGGCCATGAAACAGTATCAGGAATAATAAAATGAAGACGCAGATTGTTTAAGGTAGATGGATGGTATGGAGACAGTAATGGACTGATGTTGATGAAGTGTATAATTTTACATTGTACAAGCATGTTGTCTAACAGTAACAGGTAGGACTATTGTGAATGAAGACACTTAGTGTTTTTGATGCAGTCATTGCACTATTAGAAATATGGTGATTCAAGGCGAAATTTAATTTAAAATAATCCCAAGTGTTAATAATTGAATGCGGAAGCTAAATACATCTCTTTCTTGAGGAAGAGTAAAAACTAAACTATGGAGACAAGATTGTGTTGAAGGTCGTTGTGTTACCTACTGGGAGATTAAATTGAATTGAATTGTAACAGTTTATTTAGCCAGAAAAATACAGATACAAAGTGAATAATAATAACACTATTAACATGGCTGAGCCAGTTGAGAACCTGAGCTCTCTTTGAGGCACCTGATATATACTATACATTTATCTCAAGGAAGTATTATGTAACATTTAGTATCATCTGGAATAGTACAATAGCATGGTAGTAATAAGTACATCTCATAGTGCTACCACGGTTATCACTTCAATATTTATTTATTTTATTATTTATTATTTTTATTTATTTATTTATTTATTATTTTTTTTATTTATACATACATATACACATACCTATACATATATACACATATACACACATATATATATATATATATATATATATATATATATATATATATATATATATATATATATATATATATATATATATATATATATATATATATATATATATATATATATATATATATATATATATATATATATATATATATATATATATATATATATATATATATATGCTGATAACCACAAGGAAAGAAGAAAACACGAAGTTCCCAAGCGCGTTCATGTAGTTCACATCTTCAGGGGTGAGTACAGACTAGAGAGAGAAATACAAATCAAGGTGTATATATACAGAGGAGGGTGAGACCAGGTCCACAATGGTCAGGTATTAGGTAATGACCCTACTAATCTTCGTGTTTTCTTCTTTCCTTGTGGTTATCAGCATATATCTAGATCACGCGCACCTACATATTATATATATATATATATATATATATATATATATATATATATATATATATATATATATATATATATATATATATATATATATATATATATATATATATATATATATATATATATATATTATTACACACACACACATATAAATTAGAGGAATTTAAAACATTTAGGATAAAACAGGAAACCAGTTACCAGATGAACAACGATGCCATTGAGAAATCTGACTGCGAGAGAGATTTAGGAGTAATGATAAGTAGGAACCTTAAGCTAAGTAAACAATGTTTTTTTGCTCATAACAAGGCTAACAAAGTACTTGGGTTCATACAAAGGAGTGTTAGTTACAAGACTAGCGAGGTCATCCTAAAACTGTATCTTGTGCTTGTGAGACCACACCTGGATTACGTAGTTCAGTTCTGGTCACCGTATTACAGAATGGATATAGAATCCTTGGAAAGAATTCAGAGGAGAATGATAAGACTAATCCCGCAATACAGGTCCCATATAGAGACAGGTTAAAGCATCTTAATTTGCACTCCTCGAGAGATGAGAGCGAGGGGCGACCTGATAGAGGTATAAGGGAAGTCAGGTCTAATCAAAGGGGATATTACAAAGGTACTCAACTATCCAACCAGGAGAGCGAACCTGTACAATTGCCTTTAAATTAGACAAATTTAGATTTAGGCATGAAATAGGTAAACACTGGTTTGGAAACAGAGTAGTGGATGAATGGAACAAGTTACCAAATATCATCATTAACTCGAATACGCTGAATTGCTTCAAACATAGGTTGGATGCTCATATGAGCAATAGGGGTTGGGTGTAAACGGGACTGCCCAGTATGGGCCAATAGGCCCGCTGCAGTTTCCTCCATTCTTATGTTCTATGTTCTTATAGGCAATGGGGAGGCACAACCTACAGTAGTAACAAGGTTGAAATAAGAGTATGTTTTCAGGATTATGTCTAGTTAGCAATTATGTGTATTGCAATGGTAATTACTTATTTATTTACATGATAATTTCCGATAAAACGGATTTGGTGGTACAATAAAAGCAGGTACTGTAAATATAGTAAGTGTTGCAAGAAATATTAATACTTCGACAATAGATATTTTTTTAGAGATGATTTAAAGGAAGGGAGCGTAGTCTTTGCTCGGATGGGTGGGGGTAAGTTGTTCCATACCTTCACACCATGATATTTTATGGAGGTCTGGGACTGAGAGGACCGTATGGGGGGTGGTCTTAGTAGCTCAGGGTGCCTTAAGTTGTAACTCTGATTATTCCGAAACTGGAAGTAATTATTGTCAAGAGATTTAGGAGTAATGATAAGTAGGAACCTTAAACCAAGTAAACAATGTGTTTTTGTTCGTAACAAGGCTAATAAAGTACTTGGGTTCATACAAAGGAGTGTTAGTTACAAGACTAGCGAGGTCATCCTAAAACTGTATCTTGCTCTTGTGAGACCACACCTGGACTACGCAGTTCAGTTTTGGTCACCGTATTACAGATTGGATATAGAATCCTTGGAAAGAATTCAGAGGAGAATGACAAGACTAATCCCGGGCATTAGGAACCTTGAATATAGAGACAGGCTAAAGCATCTTAATTTGCACTCCCTCGAGAGACGTAGAGCGAGGGGCGACCTGATAGAGGTGTATAAGTGGAAGGCAGGGCTAAACAAAGAGGACATTACAAAGGTACTCAAACTATCCAACCAGGTGCGAACTCGTAACAATGGTTTTAAATTAGACAAATTTAGATTTAGGCGTGAAATAGGTAAACACTGGTTTGGAAACAGAGTAGTGGATGAATGGAACAAGTTACCAAATATCATCATTAACTCGAATACGCTGAATAGCTTCAAACATAGGTTTGATGCTTATATGAGCAATAGGGGTTGGGTGTAAACGGATCGTTCTGCATGGGTCAATAGGCCCGCTGCAGTTTCCTCCATTCTTATGTTCTTATGTTCTTATGTTGATAGATTTGTAAACAAAGAGGGCACAGCAGTAAGTGTTAATATCTTCGAATTTTAAAAATTTCAATATAGCAAATTTTTCGTTGTGTGATCTGTTTTTTTCAAGTAGGTCATTGTCCGTACAACTCTCTTTTGTGCAGTAACCAGAGATTGTGTTTTTGAAGAGCCAGAGGCCCCCCATAGTGTGTGACAGTGTATCAGGTGTTGGTAAACAAGATCATGATAGATTTCTTTCATTGCTGTGAGAGTGAGTGACTGTCGAGTGTGATACATGATACCACACTGTTTATTGATTTTACTGTGAATGGCTTGTATGTGGTTTCTCCAGTTAAGTTTCTCATCAACAATAACTCCGAGGAATTTAGTATTTTGTTCGCGTTTGAGGACTATATTACCAAGGTACAGGGGGTTCAAGTCTGGAGGTAAGTTTTTTCTTCTGTGAAAGATCGTGTAGTGGGTTTTCTCAAGATTTAGGGTCAGTTTATTACGTATTACCCAGGTCCCGACTTTAGTTAATTCAGTGTTCATAGTTCTCATCAAGGAATGGAGGTCTGAGTTGCTGGCATAGAGATTACTATCGTCTGCAAATAAGTTGTATTTTATGAGTGGGCTGGCGTGGACTATGTCGTTTATGTACAACAAAAACAGTACTGGACCGAGAATTGAACCTTGGGGGACTCCATACAAGATAGGCAAGGAGTCAGATTGGTGGTTATTATAACAGACATACTGCATCCTGTTGGACAGATATGAGGTAAACCAATTGTGGGACAGGCCCCTAACGCCGTAATGTTCAAGCTTTCAAAGTAGGATGGTATGGTCGACAGTATCGAAGGCATTAGAGAGGTCCAAGAATATACCGACTGTGAACTGACTGTCATCAAAGGAATTTAAGATGTCATTAGTAAAGGATAGCAGAGCACTCTCAGTCGACCTTCTAGCTCTAAATCCAAACTGGGAGTCTGTAAAGATGTGACTGGGCGTTACAATAAAACCAACAGGATATATTTATAACCCCTCCCCCCCGAAAAAAAACAAGAAGAGAAGATTTAACTCTTAAATTTGCCCAACTTGTTTGCATTGTTCTCGTGTCCACACTCACATAAATAATTATATACTAAATAAGCATAAACGAGTACACATACAAACACACACGCACGCATACAGTCGATCAATCAGAGTACCTTCTTCGTATGTGAGGGTTGGCCACCATAGTCCCCCACTTTAATCGTTCTCGGGCTGTTTTTACCAATCATTCCTCCAAGGTTTTGTATCTCTCTGGGACCCATTTTTCAATTTCATTCATCCATCCCAGTCTTTTCCTCCCCGTGTCCCTCCTATCCTCAGTTTTGCCCATTAATGTTATTATTATTCCCTCATCCCTAATTATATGACCAAATTATCTCAATTTTGTCTGTACTTTTCAAGTATTTCTCTATAAGTTTTTGCTAATCTTAGTACGCCTTCATTCGTTTTCCTATCAGTGAGGCTTATTCTAAGCATTCGTCTATAACACCACATTTCAAAGGCCTCCAATCTCCTCTTTGGTGTCTGCTGAAATTGCCCACACTTCTGACCCATACATCATTCCTTGCCATATAAAGCCTTCCAGCCGCCTTTTTCTCAATTTGAAATTAATGTCCCTTTTCATTCGGTTTTGAGATTATTCAAAGCTGTTTTTGCTTGCCCCATTCTTGATTTGATTTCCTTCGTACATCTACCATCACAGCTAATGTTACTTCCCAAATGCACAAACAAATTTCACTTGTTTAAGTTCCCTGTTGCCTACCATAACTTGTATTTTAGAATTTATTTCCAATTTGGAAACAACCATTACTTCAGTCCTTACAGCATTAACTCTTAAACCATATTTTTGTTTACATTGTTCACCAATCTGTTAACGAGTTTATGTAATACCTCGTCACTATCTGTGATAAGAGCAGTGTAATATGCATAGCGTTTATTGATATTATTTTACCATTAACTTTAGTCCTTCATTATCACTTATAAATTCTCCCATTACGAATTCTGAATATATATATATATATATATATATATATATATATATATATATATATATATATATATATATATATATCATTCTATTTCAGCTGGGTGAGCCGACCCTCGACCTGCTGGTGTGATAGTTGGTCGGTTAAATATAGTGACAGAAGTTCTCAGACTCTGTTATATTTCATTATCAAGGAGCGATGCTGTGAATTGGTTGTACCAGCCTGCGCCTCTATGTGGTGTCAGTAGCATTTACCACATAAGAGGCACGGGCAGTTTCCCATTGAGGTTCACGGCGCCATCAGCTCGATGAACAGGCTTTTGTGTGAAATATAACAGAGTCTAGAACTGCTTTTAGTGTCCTTGTGGCCTAGCCGTAAGCATTCCCTAGTCACACCCAGTAGGTCGAGGGTTCATTCCTTGCTGGTGAGGTCGTTGATTATATGTTCAAAGTCCGCGTGTTATATGGACTAAAAATGAAGTATATATATATATATATATATATATATATATAATACAATGTTGGAGATAGAACACAGCCTTGTCTGACACCCTGTCTAACGGTGAACCAATTAGTAAGTTCATTATTTACTAACACTGCAGCCTCCTGTTACCAGTAAAGATTCTTCAAAATTCTAATATTTCCTTCATTAATGCCTATTTTTTTCTAAGGTCGTTTTAAGTTTATTGCGCTTTACCTTACCAAAAGCTTGTTCAAAATCAACAAAATAGAAGAAAAAAATTGGACCTCTAAAGCCATTTCATTTAAAATTTTAAAACTAAAATTATCATCTTCTCTAGTTAATTTTCCCTTTCTAATTCCATTTTGCTCTTCACATAACTCATCTTTCTGTTCTAAATGTTATTCTACTTAAAATTATGTTTAATGAAACATTCTAGGTATGACTTATGAAGCTTATTGTTTAAAACTGGGTGCACTCTAATACTCCTGGCCTTTTAGGTAATAATACTAATAATGTTTTTCTGAAATCACTGGGAAGGTCTCATTTGAAGTATATAGAATTACATACTTTAGTGCAACGTTGTCAATCATTCTTGTCCATTAGTTTTATCAATTCTGCTGGAAACTGATCAACCTCACAAGCTTTACCATTCTTCACTTTGTTCACAGCTGCCTCAACTTGTTTCCAGAATTGGCATTTCGATCTTTATATCCTTTTCGTTTCTTACCTCCACTCTATCTTTATCAATCTCGTTCTTCAACGTACTCTGCCCATTTCTCGTTTACTTCTTCTGATTCAAATAGGATTTTTTGTCTTGCTTTTAATTGTCTCACCCCATTTATTTCTTTTTTTTCCTGGTTGATTTGTTTAATCTTTCTGTATATTTTCCTATTTATTTGCCTTCTGTCACCATCTGCAATATCCTTGCATTTCCTTTCTTGGCCTGTCTGTATTGCCTTTGAATTTATTTGTTAATTTTTAGGTAAGCCTCACTTCTTCTATACATTTATTCTAAAATTTCATTTGTCATCCACTTGTTCATTGCCCAGTTCCTCACATGTCCTATAAGTTTTCCCGTCTCTAACAATACTTCTCTCTAATTATTAAATTATTGTCCTGATCCTTGTTCACCAAAGTCACCCTCTAACAAAACTAAAAATTTATTTCGGTTTCAATTTCATATCCTAGCCCTGTCCTTGTTTTGAATTTACAATACATACTACTACTACTTTGCTGACACTCGTAATCGAGTATGACGATCATCCAGCTATGAGACAATGATATGAGTTTTTAGGGATTTCACCTTCGTTGGTGAGCTCTGAAAGGCGACAAGAGAGGCCGATACGGGACTGTCAGTGTCGTCCACAGATACTACACGTGTGGAGGGGTATATATAGTGCGGGAGGGGTGGTGGCAGCATCTTTCCGGCATTAGTGCTTGTCTGCCTGGGTATGCAGTGGGGCTAACTCGAATGTATTGGCACCTACTCGTGTGGTGTTACTGCAAGCGTTACGGTGTGGAGAAATCATCTCCCAGGTGAGGGGGTCGATTTGGTACTTTTTTCAGGTTTGACATAAGACTATCCTTATACCTTTTCAGTTGCCCTTAGCGTTACGTTTATTATTTGTTAGGTGACTATAAGGTAGCTGCTTTAGCAGTCTACTGTCGTCCATGCGGGTAACATGGCCAGTCAGAGAGTTGTTCATGGATAATGGTAGTCTAGATGCTCCTACAGTTGGTGTCAGCAAGAATACTGGCATTTGTTCTCTTGTCTTCCCAGCGAACTCGGAGGATGGAACGTAGACTACGTTGGTGAAAGTTTTTTTAAGTTCCTTGAGGTGCATCCTGTATGTGACCCATCTCTCGCTGCCATATAGCAGGGTGGGCAGGACCACTGCTCAATATACGTGTAACTTTGTAAAAATTTTCAGCTCCCCAGCTGAAGACATGGGTACAGAGTCTGCCAAAGGCTTGAAATGCACATCTGATACGATGCTGAATCTCTTCATCACTGTCCACTGACATACTGAAAGTGGATAACATTAGAGAGGATAGTACTGTTGGGTGATATTGCTGATGTCTAACTCATTAAAGTCACCGCGTATCACTAGCTTAGCACATGGAAATCTGGATCTCAGGGAGTCAGCAGTGTCTATTATAAGAGTAACCAATACAATGGCGGTAGGTGAGCGCGGGCGGGGGGGAGGTGATAAGCCACATGAACAATGAGGGAGGCAAGCTTCTACATCCTAAGGTACATTAACCCCTAGTTGTGATGGTTTAAGGTCACTGCGACAGTACAGCACTACACCACTAGGGTGTGTCATATGCAGGCAAATTTTTTTTTGAGTTTGAAAAATCGGCCCATAGTATTAATGATGTAGTTCTATGTGCAGAATCATGTAATATCTTCAGATTTGAAAAGTTTTCATTTTTGCTAGGTAAATTTTAACTTGAAATCTTATGAAAATTCAGTATTCCCACCCTTTTACCAACACCACTAAATAGCTTATTTAAAGTAAAGTAAATGTATCAGGTTAATTTATTAGGATGAAAATGATCCAGAATAGTGAAACGAATGATCTTGACACATTTATTAAATTTAATATTCCTTTAGAAAACAAATTCATCAAATACAAAACCGGTTTTACTACTACGACCCGGTGTTGCTGCACACCATAAAGAACATGTCTTTCTTGCTTCTGTTTCTACTTCATCACCTCCCTGCTGACCACCTGAGCTCGGATGTAGCCTTCCCTCCTCTCCTGGCTGTACCGTGACTGCTGGCCTCGCTCACTTGCTGCCACACAACGCTCTATACTCTGGGTGTGCAGGCCAGGCAGGGACATGCATGGGGTTGTCCAGGAAAGCTCTGACTTGAACATTGGTGAGGCTGCAGGTAAGAGGGGGCTCACTGCCAGCCTGGATGTTATCCAGATCTATGAGATCAGTGAGGGTCTTCGCACCTAGATTGACTTCAGGAGTCTTCCTGACCCTGAAGGAATCGTCACCAACTGATTCGTCATGCCCAGATCCTCTCATAAGTCTCATATCCAAGATCTTTTTGACTGCCACTCTTCTCTCCTCCTCAGCCTTACTGCAGAGCATTGTCTGCAGAACTGCCTTAGGATGAGCATACCAGGAAGATCTCCTCACAGTCTGCTCCACAATCTGAACAACCTTCCTTGGCTGACTCCTCAGGAGCTCAAGCTGGAAGAGAACATGCCTCGGACCTTCGGAGAACGATGACTTGACCTTGGTGTTGAACCAATTTGGCAAGTAGACACTCACGATGAATTGGACAATAAGTCTCAGGTTGTGAAGCTGGTTCCCTTTCAGTTTATGATGAGCGACCAAATTCTGCAGAACCTGAGAGCCGTTGTGAGCCACCTAGAATGTGAGACTGGACCTATCTGCAGGTAAGCAAGTCTATCAGGCATGACCCCAGTTTTGATGGCATTGCAAATCATGTAACCATAGTACTGGTCAGTATTCAGGTCGTCAATGACAGTATGTGCAAGCTCAACGAGTGGAGGGCCAACTGTGATTTTTTCAAAGCTCGGATTTATTTCTAACTCAGTGGCAGAGTCCAGCATCTTGCCAAGAGGACCAGACCATCTGTTGTTTGAAAGAGTCTTGCCATCCAGCTCCTGGATCAGATGTCTGAGTGGCAACTCGTTGGTGTGGAGGTCACAAACAATCCAGACCAGCTTCCTCCCAATCTTCCGCTCTATCCATTGTATGACCCCCCTTGCCACCCTGTGTTCGTGTTGGTGCTGTCCCCTCCAATGGCCTGCAGGGTCTGGTCTACGTTCCTCTCTCTGAGCCAGTTCACAATGTTATCTGCCACTATCTCAGCTGGCTTCCTGATGTCATCTTTCTCTGGAGTGAAATGCCACAAATACTTCCCTCCTGGTTCACTGCAGCAGGAGTAGTGTTCCTCCTTCACCATGGGAGGGAACAACTTGTCAGAATCTCCAACTTTCATGAACACTTTAGTGTCATCCCTTCTCCCATCAAAGAACAAACATTGATTCCATTTTCTCTTATCATATCAAACTCCTCTTCTAGGTTACTGACAAGTTTCTCTGAGCTCTCCTTACTGTTATGATCTATCACCAGGTGAACATCATCAGGTGTTATCAAGCCACCGTCCAATCCAGGCAGCTGTTGCTATCTTGCAGTTTTCTCTGAGACCAGTGTGGTGTCGCATGCTGGCCAGAGCTATGCTCGGGATATCTTTTCCCTGGCCTTCGAATCTTATGCCTGGAAGGAGTTTGGGATCATTATTTTCTGGGTTAGGGACAAAGTCACCATTCTCCTGGTCAACACTCGGATCAGCCATGGGGAAGTCATTAAACTCTGAATCAGCTTGACTCCAATCATCGGCCTTTTTTACCTCACCCTGGGCCTTCTCAAGTCTCTTTTCCTCGGCAACTCTTCTCCTCTTCTGTCTCTCTGTGGCAGCCTCCTGTCTCTTGGACTCCGGAATATCTTGGCTAGAAATCATGAGAACCCCTATACTGCCAGTCTTCTCTCTCTGTGCTTTGACAAATGCCAGTTCGATCACAGGAATCTTCAGTTCATGCTTGCAAATACAGGAGATGTGGGCCTCGGATTTACAGTCACGATCGCATCCAAACTCAGGACAGAGAACAATTGGGCACTTGCAAGTAATTATATCAAATAACTGGTCCAGTTGCTTGGCAAAGCTGTCCTTAACTGCAAGTTTTCCTCTCCCAAGAGAGATATCTCTTGCCTTTTCCCAACTGGCTAGCAGTCTCTCACTAATCTTCTTCTGACTTGTTATGACTGGAGGCTTGAACTGAGCGTTAGCCAGGGTGTACTGTGCCAAGACAGCTTTGGTCATATCACTGGCAATGTCTTTGTTTGTGTAAGTTCTTTGGTTCTTTTCACTGATTTGCCTGATTAAAACACCGTATCTCAAAGCATCTGTCAATGTAGGCAACTCCGACTTCAGGAGCTCTCTCCCAGACCCAAGATAGTGACTGAGATGGCTGGATTTTTGGTTCCTCGTCCTGACACAAGCAGCCATCGCAAATATTATCAACTTATAAATGCATCAGAATCTGAAACAGAAAAAAATATTGTTAGTTGGGTTGTTAAAGAATGAAGTCAGAAAAAAATGTTCACTATTTAATTGTGTAATGCACTAATGCAGCTGCACGTTAGATTTTCGATAAATTTCACGCTAAAATTTACCTAGCAAAGGTTGCAAAATATTGAAACTGAAATTATTTTCTGTTTATATACACTAAAATCTACCAAAAAGTGATGGGCCATTAGTTTTAGCTGATCTTCCTCCTATGACACACCCCTACCACACCCCCACCTCTCCTGTCCTTTCTAAGGTGGTGAAATAACTCATAGTTTTCTATGGCACAGATCTCAGGAACAATTTGCCACGCCTCGGTAATCGCCACAATACCAGCACCAACTGACTTCACTGTAACACTGACCTCCTCCAATTTCTTGCATAAAGATGTAACATTGGACAGCAATACGGATGGTAGGCTGTACCATAGTCGCGGCACTTCATAGCGAGCACACTGTCTTTCTGGCACTGGCTTGACTTTCTTATGCTTGCTCAGCGTGATGATAGGGATTCGTCTGAGAATGCGGCGACCCCGTCTGCAGCCGCAGTTGTGAAAGATTCTCAGCGCCTTTAGTAGAGTGATGGTGTGGTGTGGAGGATATCCAGCACCAGACTTCAGCCGGAACAGGTCGGTGCGACGATATCGTGCCACTGGAACGCATATATTCGCAAGTCTAGCACTCACAGTCACTGACACCTTGAAAATATGCTCTGTCTTTCCATAAAATTACTGAAACTGCCTTAAATTAGCTATAGATCGACGTGATGACCTTGGCTGCTGCGGACGGATCTGCGTAGGTGTTCAGGATCTCCTGTAGGTCGCGTTCAGTATGAGCAACAAAGGTGAGGTAGTCTCCGTATTAAAGTTCAGCAATGGAAACTGTCGACACCTGTGTTCCTGCCTGGAGTCGTCTTATGTTCAAAAGACCCTTGATCCAGTACTGGATGTCCACCCCGCTGGCAAAGAAATTGGAAAAGAGAGTTGGGGCCAGTACACATCCTTGTTTTACGGGCATTTGAATGGGAAAAACTGAGTGTCATTGTAAAACAACACTGCCGTTCATGCTATCATGTATTTGTCTCATAATGGCAATGAATTTTGGTGGGCAGCCAAAACGGCTGAGGATCCGCCAGAGGGCTTCCCTGTTGACTGAGTCAAAGGCCTTCATTAGGTCACGACACTGTTCACTACACTTTTCCTGGATCAGGCAAGCAGCAAAGATAATGTCAGTGGTACCATGTGATGGTCTAAAGCCACATTGAGATTCTGGGAGGAAGTTTTCCGCCTCAAGAAGAAGTCTGTTAAGGAGGACTTGGGCGATAATATTGCCAGCTACAGACAGCAGCTATATCCCGTGGCAGTGGCCACAGTCTGACTGGTCTCCCTTGTTCATATAAATATTGACGATGGAGACGTCTTTAAGAGCTTGGGGGATTTCCTCCTTTTCCCATATTTTCTCCAGGAGAGAGTGGGGACGGCTGGCAAGCAAAGGTTCTCCTGCTTTATAAACCTCGGCTGGGATTCCATCAGGCCCTGAAGCTTTGGATTTTTTTATCTGTTTCATGGCAGTAGCTACCTGAACCAAGGCTGGAGGATAGCTGAGATGGGTCAGTTCTGGATGCTGAGGGACCTCCGGCGTAGTCAGGACATCCATATAGCTTTTCGATTCAACAGCAAATGGTAGTTCTCTTTCTAGCACTGAAGGATGCCTTCTTCGTCTTTACTTAAGGGGTTGCCATCAGATGAGCGGAGGGGGGCTGTGCCATGAGTGATTGGCCCATAAAACGTTTTAGTGGAATTGAAAAATTCGCACATCTTGTGTTGATCTGTAACTTTTTGCTTTTAACATGCTTTATTTTTAAACTAATCGTTCTTTAGATTGTGAAGTTTGCGCTGGGCCGCCGCTTTCTTCTTTCAGAAGATATCAGCCAGTCACTTAAAACAGCACGTTTATCAATGACGAGTACATTGATTTCCAGGTCATATTCATCAAACCAGTCCTGGTGTATTCTTTCGATCTATCCTTGGTTCTTTCTGCAGGTTTTTGTCATGAGAGTGTCGAGAATACCCCGTTCTTCACTGGGATTTGGGTTGTTTATTAACGGTTTGTTAATCAGTCCATGTTCGAGCTACTCTCTGAAGGCAAGTGGTACCGCTGGATCCTCAAGACGCTTAGTGTTGCAGTGGTCTGAGCCATGTATGGCACGGGTGATGAGGACATCTCGGCGATCTCTTTCTCTGATAATGATGCAGTCAATGAGATGCCAGTGTTTGCGTCGTGGGTGTTGCTACGAACCTAGCAACTTGTCGGCCTGCCTAAACAAGGTATTGGTAATAGTGAGGATGTGTGCAGCACAATTGCTGAGGAAGAATAGGCCGTTGGGATTACAATTGCCTAATCCATTTCTCCCTATGATTCCCTGCCAAATGGCACCATTTCTGCCAACTCTAGAATTGAAGTCACCTTGGATTACAATTGCCTAATCCATTTCTCCCTATGATTCCCTGTTAAATGGCAGCATCTCTGCCAACTCTAGCATTCAAGTCACCTTGGAGCACAACCTTATCTTCTCTGGGGATAGAGGTTAGCACTCTCTCAAAGTTTGAGTAAAAGGCTTCCTTGATGTCAGCCTCTGCATCCAGTGTTGGGGCGTGTGAATTGATGAAGAAGGCGTGACGTGAGTGATTCAGTGGGACTCGAAGCGTCAAGTGGCGCTTGTTGATCCCAACAAGCATTTCAGTTAGCCTGTGTAGGATACATTGGCGGATGGCAAAGCTAACTCCATAAATACGGTTTCTCTCCGCAGCAGGCATACCCTTCCCGAAAAGGGTATTGCCAGACCCCCGTTCTCTGAGTCGACCCTCGTCTGGTAGTCGGTACTTACTAATGGCTGTGATATCAATGTTATATCTAGACAGCTCTTTTGCCAGAAGGGCAGTTCTTCTTTCAGGACTCTCATTTGTGCTAGTGTCCAGATGGGTCCTGACATTCAATGGAGTGACCATAAGAGGTTGTATAGTTCGTTTTTTTTTTATAATCTGTGATTATGATTATGTTTTCGACCACATAAGGATGACCTTACAGGGTGCAGCTCCCCGGTCAGGTTGTTTTTTTAGGCAAGCTATGTTTAGGGCACTTTTTTTTAGCCCCCTCCCATGTGGGGTGAGCATTGTGGGTAATCGAGAGGGCTGCCCAGTCGCATAGACAGGACCTGATTGCACTGCTGCCTAGATTCCAATACATAAATGACCATCTTATCTGTGCCGTCCATGTGCAGAGTTGTGACTTAAGACTCCCGACAGTCATCTCTGCCTGTTCCCATTGCCACTCGTCCACTGCCATAGGTCTTTTGGGGGTATAGGGGTTTTGATGATGATGAGAAGTATGATGAGCTGGATCATAGCTGTAAGTGAGTTAATTTATATGGTGAGGCAGGAACTCAGGCTGCAACCACATATCTTGGCTCTCCGTTTTCCTGATGCAGTGGTGCAAGTGTTGCAACGACTAGGGAGAGGGAGAGTTGCAATGGAATGCCGATAGCTCAGTTTCTTGGGTTTCGCCTTAGTAGTCTGTCAATCAAAAGAACATAAGAATGGAGGAAACTGCAGCGGGCCTATTGGCCCATACTGGGCAGTCCCATTTACACCTAACCCTTATTGCTCATATATCCATTCAACCTATGTGTGAAGCTATCCAGCATATTCGAGTTAATTATGATATTTGGTAACTTGTTCCACTCATCCACTACTCTATTTCCAAACCAATGTTTACCTATTTCGTGCCTAAATCAAAATTTGTCTAATTTAAAACCATTGTTACGAGATCGCTCTTGGATAGATAGTTTGAGTACCTTTGTAATGTCCCCTTTGTTCAGCCCTGACTTCCATTTATACACCTCGATCATATCTCCCCACACTCTATGTCTCTTGAGGGAATGCAAATTAAGAAGCTTTAACCTGTCTCTGTACTCAAGGTTCCTAATGCTCGGGATTAGTCTTCTCATTCTCCTCTGAATTCTTTCTAAGGATTCTATATCCATTCTGTAATACGGTGACCAGAATTGAACTGCGAAATCCAAGTGGGGTCTCACAAGCACAAGATATAGTTTTAAGATGACATCGCTAGTCTTGTAACTAACACTCCTTTGTATGAACCCAAGTACCCTATTAGCCTTGTTTCGAGCAAATACACATTCTTTACTTGGCTCAAGATTCCTACTTATCATTACTTGTAAATCTTTCTCTAAGTCGGATTTCTCAATAACATCGTCGTTCATTTGGTATCTGGTTTCCCTGTTTACATCTCCTATACTGAGTACTTTACATTTTTCAACATTGAATTTCATCTGCCATTTTTCAGACCCTTCGAAAAATTTGTTTAGATCTTCCTGTAGTCTTGCAGAGTCAACGTCAGATTTAATTACACTCCCTATTTTATTGCCATCAGCAAATTTACTTATGTTGCTGTCTACGCCGATATCTATGTCGTTTAAGTATATAATAAATATTAATCATCCGAGTACTGAGCCTTGGGGAACTCCACTAATGACATTACTCCAGTGGGATTTAGTGCCGTTAATGCTTACTCGCTGTTTCCTGTCCTGTAACCACGCCCTAATCCATTTTAGAATATCTCCTTTAATGCCATGAACCTCCACTTTACTTATTAGTCTTTCGTTGGGGACTTTGTCGAAGGCTTTGCTAAACTCGAGATATACCACATTATAATTGTGCCCCTCGTCCACTGATTCGAAAACAGATGAAAAGAATGTTAATAGATTAGTTAGACATGAACGCCCGGTTGTGAAGCCATGTTGGGAATCTATGATCCACTTGTGCTTCTCCAGGTGATCTCGAATAGAGTTTGAAAAGATTGCTTCCAGTAATTTGCCTACAATTGATGTTAGACTGATTGGTCGGTAGTTAGAGGATAGTGATCTATCTCCCTTCTTGTAAATCGGTATTACATTCGCTAACTTCCAGGATTCTGGTACTATACCCGTTTTTAAGGACATTTTTTACAACTTTGCTAAGGGCATACTAAGCTCTTCCTTACATTCCTTTATACTCTAGCAAATATCTCATCGGAACCTGGTGACTTATTAGGCTTTAATTTGTCTATTTGCTTACTAACATCGTTGCTAGTCACTACTATCTCGCTTAATTTATTTTCTTCGCTATCTCCGTCGTTATCAGTTAGCTCGCCGGTATCTGACTGTATTGGTCCAATCTTTTCTCGTGTTTTAGTTTGATATATTTGATAGAATCCCTTAGGGTTTACCTTCGCCTCCCTTGCTATCTTCAGTTCATTACTCCTCTTAGCTTTTCTTATCTTGGTCCTAACCCTACCGGCCAATACCTTATAATAATCTCAGAGATAGACTTCACCACAATCTATTCTCCTACCTATAGCCTTCCTTTGTTCAATAATATTCTTTAAATACATATTTATCCATTTAGGGTCATTGTTGTTTGATCTGATTTTTCTGTATGGTATGTTCTGCCTTTGTGCATTAAGTTACTCTTTATTTAAAGTGTTGTGGAACTCGGCAACCTCACATCTCGTTATCAGGTCTCCCGGTAAGGTAAGGTCGCCCTCTGTGGGTACATTGCAAGAGGTCCCCTCATGTGAGGTCATGTAGTTCACCCCCAAGCGTGATACCCCTTCTCTCAGCTGCCTCTTCAAATTATCAAAGTTTGCCCTTCTGAAATTTGGAACTTTAGTGTAATTTTCCTTGCAGCTGCCCTGAAATTCTAACTGGAATCTAATTTCTTTGTGATCACTGTTAGCAAGTTCGTTCCCTACCTCGACATTACTAATGTGGTTTTCTTTGTTTGACAGAACTAAATCGAGTATATTATTACCCCGGGTGGGTTCGGTTATATGTTGGCTTAGGAAACAGTCCTGGATTGTTTCAAGAAAATCCTCTGATTCTGAGTTACCCGTAAGGTCAATCCAATCTATTTGGCTAATGTTTAAGTCGCCTACTATACAGACTTTGCTATGTGTGGAAGCCCTGCGCATTTCATCCCAAATAATTAGCTCATTAACTTTATCAAGATGAGGAGGTCTATATATTACTCCTGTGATTAATTTTTCCCTATCATCGATTAGTTCTATCCAAAATGTTTCTGTATTCCGTTCTGTTTTTATTGCCTTATCTATTTCACACTTCAGAATATCTCTAACATATATTGCTACTCGGCCTCCTTTCCTAATCTGCCTATTGGTATGGAATAATTTGTAACCTGCAATTTGGTATTCGACAGGTAACTCACGTGAGTCTAGGTTTATCCATGTTTCGGTGAATGCTATTAAATCGATTTTTTCGGTACATGCTAACACCCTGATTTCATCTATTTTGTTTCTTATACTTCTAATGTTTGCGTAGTAGACATTTAAGTTAGTCGTGTTCTGAGTCCTGTCTTTGTAGCCGTTATGTTTTAACTCCCTGCCTAATTTAGTTTTGTCATAATTCCAAGCACTATTTCCCTGTAACCTTTCACTTTGTTACCGGCTCCCACTGCAGTCTCCTCCAACCCCGTGCACATATGTTCCCCTAGAAGTTTAAAGAATTCGACATCTTTTGAACTGCCCTCTCGAGAGAACTAGCCAGGGTTCCCACCTCATCCCTAGACAGATACACCCAATCATGTATTGCCTGTTAGGATGTCTGCCTGATGCGGGGCGCCACCACAGATTTTTCGTTTGGGGTTTACTCCCGTAGTCTTATACTTCCCAAGGTTAATCCACAAGGCAGCGGGGCAGTGGTTGGTAGGCGACAGGACATGTCCACATGCCAGTGGGCCTAAGTGTCGTTCGTCTGGGGCCCACTGCTACTCCGAGATCCCCTGTTGGTTTAGCCTGGCCCCACGAGGCACCCAGTTACTGTGTGTTGCCATGAGGAGGCACAGCAGGAGTCTTGATGGTGAAGAGGCTGTGCAAGTTGCTTCCCTGTTCACAACGAGGCTAGCCATCGGCGGTAGCTGAAAGTGATAGGGAGAAAGCAGTGCTTGCACCTTAACACTAACATAATGCTGCTACTCTAGACGCATTACCCTACCCTGTGTGCACTTACGCGCACACACACACACACACACACGCCCAAACACACACACAGTACATACAGTATTCAACTGTACTTCATACATATAAATACATATACTCAAATCCTTATGATTGTGTCTTCTGTTTAATAATTAGATTAATATTCAATACATGTTACTGTAGAGAGTCGCACGTGGCAGGGCGTCGCTACATGGAGCAGATGATAGCTCGTTACTACAGCGAACCAAACGGAGGTACCCAGCTGTACGTAGGCCAGGAGAGCATTATACCCGGGATCTCTGCCTGGCCGCTCCCTCACGACGCTCCATACACTCCCCAGATTAATCATCTCATGATGGCTGTTGTTGAGGTGTGTTTGGGAATATATTTGTGAACCATTAACTGCTGTCATCCTTCTTTCTCCCTAAATTGAAAATAATAATTTTCATGGGAATATAATATTTATGATGTTTGAATATACTGTATGTAAACCAATAAAACATCCACCTAAGAGTGTCTTTATTCCCGTGTTTCATAATTATATTGACATAAGTATTCAGCATATGTAGTTCATCATTTAGGTTAATTTGATAGTGTATGATATTTGCTTTATAATCATAAACAATTAAAGCAACTTTGTTTGATATATACTTATAGTGTACATTGATTTTATTTCAATACGTGACCTAATGCATTGAATCTACATGAATGACATTAAGGATATTTCCCAAGGCTGGATTATATGAGAAGTGGAGCAGAGACATGTTGGTGGAGGCGCAGCGGCAGAGTCGTGTGAGGCAAAGGGAGTACTTAGAGAAGAATCAGCAGCTGGAGGCATTACAGAACGTGCAAGAGGATTTGCCAAGCACTGACAGTAGACTTAGTGCCCTCAACTTAGTTCACATGCAAGGACCACTAATGCTGCTGCTGTTGGGGTTGTCAATAGGAGGCCTTGTCTTTACAGTAGAAATAACAGCGAGCTACTTCAACCTGAATGTGTGACGGTCTGCAGGCAGGAGGGGTCATTAGTTAGGTCCGTGTGGTTTTGAGTATTTATTTTTTTTAATGTTTGTAAGATTACTAAATTAAAATAAGAACATCGTGAAAATTCATTAACTCAAAACAAATAATAATTGTATATGACATACCAGTACTAAATACTGTACTTGTTTCTTCTTGTAAGTTAGGCTTCTCTATAAGAGTATTACTTGTTCTACCTGCAAGTAATTACTAAATTTTCTTTCTGTTAATAAATTTAAATCAATGGAGTGTTGTTAACCTGAATCATGAAAGAACATATAATACAATCAGTATACAGTAATACCTCTTTTGTGAGGTGTTCTCCCTTTTCATGTTGAAGAAATAATTATAAAACATGAAGAGCAAACGTGGTGTTAGTGTTATTTGTTTGAATAAATAGTGAAATCCTCTAATATATATATATATATATATATATATATATATATATATATATATATATATATATATATATATATATATATATATATATATATATACACACAATCGAGACCTCACCAACCAGGATTAGAACCCTCGACCTCTGCGTGTGACCAGGGATCGCTACCACCGCATGCTATATGGACTAAATGAGATATATGTAACCTCGCGTTTCCTAGCTGGATTCCGTAAAATGCTACTCTCCGACCACATAATTGGCAGGGGCAATCCCCAGTAGAGGTTCACGGCGCTGATGGTAGCACGTTAGAACAGGCTTTGTGTGAAATATAACAAAGTCTAGGATTGCTTTTGTTGTCGTTGTAGCGCTGTGGTAGCGATCCCTGGTCACACGCGTGGTTATCAGCATATACCTAGATCACGCGCACCTACAGTGATTTACTTTCATATATATATATATATATATATATATATATATATATATATATATATATATATATATATATATATATATATATATATATATATATATATATATATATATGTGTGTGTGTGTGTGTGTGTGTGTATGTGCGTATTTAAGTTTCTTTTGTCATGTTACACAATAATATTTATTGCAATAGTATATTGATTAAATTTCTTAAATGTTATTCCTAGACTATATAAAATATAAAATCATAATTTTGACATTCTTCGTCTTAACTCGTGTTCCCTTAGAAATGCTTTTCTTTTTTTATCTGGTCGCAGTGTGTTGTACAGTATCAAGACAACTCAGAATTCGAGCGAAAAAATATTTTGTGTATCCCGTCTCTCTCTCTCTCTAGACAGTGATCATTACGCTTGTGACTCCCCAGAGGATGAGAGGCCACGCCAATCACCTGTCAGTGTTAACGTTCTTACCTAATTTGTACTACTGTCACCTACCGAGGTGCTCGCTGCCTACCCGGTTATTATACTATTACATATTCTTCCTGTACTCCGTTTGTCAACAAGTTTCTGGAATGTGGAAGCTCTTTGTTGCTCGCCTTCACCAGACATTTGTTTCACCAATTAGCGGAAAGGTCACAAGGGGGCTGTACCAAGGAAAGTTGCCAGACATTCCTAGAAGGATAATTCCCAGCTGTTGGGTACTGCTCATGCGTTACAAGATGCTGACCTAGTGTTTAATAACAATGATTTATTTCCAGTAAGTCAGCCCATCTAACGCATTTTTTATCATATGAAAAAATTTGTATTTTATTCTAGTTATCACATACATAATTAAATAAACCAAAGCGGACGTTACACAAGTTCTCCATCAACACTGAGAGCTACGTTTGGCAAACAAGGGAACAGTGACGTCATATAAATCGTCATGAAACGACCTCCCGTTCAATGGATCCTCTGCAGCTAATTTCATTAATTTATCACCTTGTAAAGGTCTTCCACGCTTGCGCCTTATAAACTTATTGTATTGATGGCTGACTCCTGTATGTGTTTTTTCTTTATGTTCAATTGTGTGTTCATGTGACTGTAAGTAGCATACCCACGCGAATTCACACAGTGTGTATATGCACATGACAGTATTCTCTGTGTTTTTTTCTACGGGGACCAGCCCACCCGGGCACAGGTTACACTGACTGTGTCTTTATATATATGCAATTAATAATAATAATAATAATAATAATAATAATAATAATAATAATAATATTAATAATAATAATAATATAATAATAATAATAATAATAATAATAATAATAATAATAATAATAATAATATTAATAATAATAATAATATTAATAATAATAATAATAATGATAATAATAATAATAATAATAATAATAATAATACTGATAATAATAATAATAATTATAATAATAATACAAATAATAATAATATATATGATTATTATTATTATTATTATTATTTAAGTGACTCAGACCATTATAAATTATTTCACAAAATCAGATGTACAAGCTATAATTATATATTATTTTGCAGTGAGACTCAGATGTATATTCTTTGCTAGTAAAACCATATATCTTCATTGTTTTGGGTTTAATTGATTGAATATACCATCCAAAGTTACCTGTGATTAAGTTCAACAGGAATTTGTACAAATTAAAAGCATACCCTCTCCCCTTGTGAGGACTTCAAAGGAATCACATTTTTTTTCCTAACAAACCAAACTCATTGCCTGAACTAACAAGTTTTCCTCTCCCGAACTTGGTATTCCTTTTATTATGATGAGGTTCGTCGTCAAGTATTTAATGTATTAAGCCATCATCTTAAAAAGCATAAACCTTCGTCCTCAAATGGACAAACTATCATCCTCAAAACGGCCAAACAATCATCATAGAGAAT
Organism: Homarus americanus; assembly: GCF_018991925.1. Lineage (NCBI taxonomy): Eukaryota > Metazoa > Arthropoda > Malacostraca > Decapoda > Nephropidae > Homarus > Homarus americanus. Next base: position 4,601,651 of record NW_024738300.1, on the reverse strand, counting down.
TTTGTTCGTAAAAAAAAAGAAAAGAAATTAGTATATTGCTTACAGCTTTCATACAAAAATATTTCCTGAAGCTTTGTCTATAGCCAGAGAAATTTGCTTCATATTTTTTTTTGCGGGCATTAGCCCACCCGGGTACAGGAAATCGACCCACATCGGGGCCTGGGGGCGAAAAAAATAAGAATAAAAAATATAAAAATAGAAAAGAAAAAGATTATATTAATCTATACCACGAAGATGCCGGAAAACCAGCTTTTTAAAGTGAGACGGATTCTATGAATGTGGAAACACAGAAGAAGGCAGAACATTCCATAGTTTGGATGTGTGTGGAGAGAAGAATGTACTATAATGGGTTATTGTAGTGTGACAGACATCCACACAAAAATGGTGGGCACCGCGAGCAAGACGTGTGTTACTAGCCCAGCATAATTACGAAACAGAAAAGCCGTTACCAGGAAAGTACACAGCAACAATTTTCCTGTGTACTTTCCCGGGACCTTAAAAAAAGACCGCTGACCTACCTAACTCTTCTTTTAGTAAATCTTTCTGGCCCTTAACCAAAACAGTTGTAATAACTTCTGCACTCCCTCTTTTCATCCTCCTGGTGCTTATTCCTCTCTAACTCCACCTTACACGATTCCAACTCTACCCCTCCTACTCCTGCTCCTCTTACTGGATCTCTGCATTGTCCTAAAATCTTCAATCGTTGGGTAGCCGGTGTGTTGTCCAATTTGAATAAGAGAAAGACTCATGGACCAGGCGGAATACCCTCTCGCGTTCTGAGGGAGTGTGCTGAAATTCTGGCCCTGTGTTTGCTCGCCTCTTTCGCTTTTGCCTCAAAACCCCAACTTTTTCATCTTCTTGGAAACATGCCTTGGTTCAGCCCATCCGGAAGATGGGTGACCACTCTAATCCCTCTAACTATCGGCTCATTGCCCTAACTTCATCCCTCTCTAAGATTTTCGAATCTATCTTAAACTCTCGTTTTCTCCGTCTTCTTCAACGCCTTTCTCTTTTGTCGGATTAATGCACCCATTTTTGGTCATTTTCTCTTGGGGATTATGGGGAGACATTTGTCATAGCCTTCGACATCACCAAAGTATTTGACAGGGTATGGCACAAGTCTTTGCTTTCTAAACGTCCTTCTTATGTTTTCTCTCCTCCACTCTGTTCTCTCATTTCTAGCTTCCTTGAGAACCCATCCATGGCAGTTGTTGTCGAGGGATCGATCTCTCGCTGTTTCTCTACCAATAGTGGTGTCCCACAGGGTTCTGTTCTTTCTCCTACTCTCTTCCTTTTTTTTATCAATGATTTACTTCATACTGCTACTAATTTTATGCATTCTTACGCTGATGATTTTACTGTTTACACCTCTTCTCATATTTCCCTTCCCCTTAACTCTCAAATTAGATATGTTCCTAGAGCTGATATCGGTTCTTCTATCAATGTGGATCTGTGTAGCATCTCCTAATGGAGAGGTAGACATTTGTTTAAATTCAATAGTAAGAAAACACAGTATTTACCAATTACTCTTTCCAAAATAGAACATCTCCAACCAATCGAATTTCAGAACGCAACCATTTTTACCATACTCTAAATAAGATAGGCTAGGCCTCACCATTTCCTTTAATATACCATGGAAGCCACACATCCACAATATTGGTAAAGCTGCCTCCCGAAAGCTGGGAATGCTGTACAGATGCCGTAGCTTCTTCGATCCTGAGCAGTTGCTTCAGGTTTATAAGGGATTCATTCGTCCTAACTTGGAGTACTGCTCTCAGACCTGGGGTGGTTTTCTTTTTCTGTCCAGCTGTTAGAAAGGGTGGAATAAAAGGCATTTCGTCTTATTAACTATTTTTTTTTGAAGACAACTGACGGCAGCATTTTCAGGACAACTGACGGCAGCATTTTTTTCCGCATATGTGCTCGCGGATTGATGCAGTTTTTCAAAATTGTAAATTTTATTCAATGGGGACAAGTTTGGGGTCTCCAATTTTTTTTTTAGCACAAGAAATCCATTATAATGGCTAATTTGGAGGTATCACCTTCCTTGAATCCAGAAACATAAAATTTTCTCTGCTTGCCTACGTAAGAACATAAGAATGGAGGAAGGAAGACTCACAAAAGTCAGTAGGTGCCAAGAATACCGGGCAGTCCGTTTAACCTATTGCTCATGTCATCGCCTATGTTTGAGCTATTCAGCGTGTTAGGTTTTATGATGTTGTTAACTTGTTCCATTTATCCCTCTGTTTTAAACCAGTGTTTACCTATTTCGGCTAAATCTAAATTTGTGTAATTTAAAACCATTGTTTTGATTAGCTCCTGGTTGGATAATTTGAGTACTTTGTATGTCCTTTGTGTTAGCCTGCCTTCATTATACACCTCTTCAGGTCGCCTCGCTCTACGTCTCTCAAGGGTGCAGGTTAAGTGCTTTAACCTGTCTCTATACTCAAGGTTCCTAATGCCCGGGATTAGTCTTGTCATTCTCCTCTGATTTCTTTCCAAGGATTCTATATCCATTCTGTGTTATAGTGAACTGAACTTAACTGTAATCAGGTGTGGTCTCTGAGCAGATACAGTTTTGGGTAGTCTTGTAACTAACACTCCTTTGTATGAACCGAAGTACTTTATGCTTGTTATGAGCAAAACACATTGTTTTGCTTGGCTTAAGTTCCTCTTATCATTACTCCTAAATCTCTCTCTCTTGTCGGATTTCTCTATGGCATCGTTGTTCATGCTGGTATCTGGTTTCCTGTTTATCTCTTATACTGAGTACTTTACATTTTGTCAACGTTGAATTTCATCTGTTTTCAGACTGGGCTTTAAAGTTTGTTTAGATCTTTCTGTTGTTTTGCCTAGTTAGTCCGTTTGATGTCGTCCTATTTTAGTGTGTCAGTAAATTTGTATGTTGTGTCTCTGCCGATATCTATGTCGTTTATGTATATAATAAATAATAATGGTCCAAGTACTGAGCCGTGGGAACTCAGCTTGGCGTTGCTCAATGGGACTTAGTGCGTTAATGCTCTTTCTGTTTCCTGCCCTGTAACCACGCCCTAATCCATTTAAGGATGTTGCAACTTTGATGCCATGGCTTCTACCTTTCTAATTAGTCTTGCGTGGGGACTCTGTCGGCTTTGCTAAAGGTGGATATGCCTAATTGTGCCTCTCGTCCACCTATTCGAAACTGATGAAAAGAATGTTAATTGATTGGTTTGGGCAGAACGTCAGCTTGTGAAATACTGGGAGTCATTGATCAATCTGTACTTCTCCGGGTGATTTCGAATAGAATTTGGAATGATTGTTAATGTATTTTGCCTACTGTTGATGTTAGACTGATTGGAGGTAGTTAGAGAGGTTAGTGATCTATCCCCTTCTTGAAAATCGGTTATTATCAGTTAGCTGTCTCTAAGGATTCTGGTACTACTGTTTTTAAGGACATGTTAGCAATTTGCTAAGGGTAATAAGCTCTTCCTTACATTCCTTTAATACTCTGGCAATATCTCGTCGGGACCAGGTGACATTAGGCTTTGGTTTGTCTATTTGCTTTTTTATCTGTTTACTAGTCACTACTATCTCCTTAATTTGTTTTTA
>NW_024738300.1:4588993-4597964 GCF_018991925.1 Homarus americanus | reverse complement strand
CTGTCCATAAACCTCACCTGGCTGTCACCCACTACCACGACCTTACCTGTGGGCAGGGTTTTTACAACTGCCCTTTCCTCTCCTTGATCCATACCGAACTTCCGTTCGGTACAGACGCTCCTTGGATATTTGTTTTTGTTTTTTAATTTTGGCATGTTTGATGTCTGCAGTGATTTTTTTAATATATAAGAATTTGTTTTAAGGCATCGATTTCGATCTTATAAACAACTTTTTTGTTGAGGAACACAAATTGGGCTCTTTACATTATTACTAGATATCATAAAAAAAATTCGGCTCTTTATTTCTCTGCTAATTCGAACACGGTTATTGCTAGGATATTAAAATAGTGTTTGTCAGCTGTATCTGCTAACGGCTGTTCTCTGTTCTCTCAACGTCAATTTGGATTAATTTGAAATTTTCTAATGGAAGTTTAATTTTGTCAGTAATTTATTTTAAAACTTAATGGATAAATTTATTTGTAAAGTAGAATTGTTCAACAAAGGAACACCGATCAGTCTAGAACAGTCTACTTTAATCAACTTGCGGCCATGGGCAGTACGTAAAAGTCAGTAGAATTTATCTTCAATAGATTTTTTTATCTCAGGGACGATTTCCCCCAGATTTGGTCAAAGTTTATCTTTGGTAATGACACGATAGCATGTTATGAGAAAGTCTGGTCTTGGGGTTTGGAGTGATATGGCCAATTGGCCATAGAACAGACTTTAATGAGAGAGACCAAATCTCAAGGTGTTTTTTTTTTTTTTACGAGAAATAGCCTACCCGGGGACTGGGGGGCGAAAAATCGGAGTAAAAATAAATTAAAAATAGAAGAGAAAAATATTATATTAATCTACACCACGAAGATGCAGGAAAACTAGCTTTTTCAAGTGAAACAGATTGTATGAGTATGGAAACAGAAGGCAAAGCATTCGACAGTTTGGCAATGTGAGGAAAGAAGGTTGTACTATAACGGGTTATTCTAATGTGACCAACATCCACAGAGAAACGGTGGGCACCGCGGGCAAGACGAGTGTTACGACCGCATGGCCTTGCCGGCGGAACACAGGATATTAAATCCACCGAACATTACCCGTTAAAGTACCTGTAAGAGAGAGAGAGTGAAGCAACATTGCGGCGAAGAGAAAGGGAAGAAAGATTATCAATTAAGGAGGAGAGTTAATACGACGAAATGCCTTTGATTCCACCCTATCTAACAGTTGGACAGAAGAAAAGTCACCCCAGATATGAGAACAGTACTACAAGTTAGGACGAATGAATCCCTTATAAACTTGAAGCAACTGCTCAAGAGTGAAATAGCTATGGGTCAGCTTAGAAATAAAGACACAGGACTGGCTCACTTGATATGGGTGTTGACTCTAAGCCACTTTGCCAGTATCAACAGTGCTTTTGAGGGTTCTGAAGAGAGTCTAAGCCATACAGACTTGTCTGATGACCCCTATCATGCTCGTATCCATGTCCACAGGTATCAAGACACAATCATCGGATGTGAATTCTGAAAAAAGTTTGTGCAATTGGGGTCAAGATTCAGAAAAGTATGGAGGGGAAGACCATTTTGGAAACTACCCTAACCAACAATCTGAAGCCTTCTATCTTCCCTACAGAAAAAGGTCAAAATAGGTGATAAGAAGACCCATGTGAATAACGCCACACTGTTTCAACGGCTGATGCTTGTAACAGAACGAGAAGGTCTCATTGTCGAAGAAAGTTTGAAGTACGAACTGACTTCTCTGCCGACATCTTTGTTCGACTCTACTGAAATGATGAAGAAGTCTGACAAATCCTCTTCCGGTCGATATCTGAAAGCGCTCTCTGACCTCAATCAGCACAATTCGCCAAGTTTCTTGTTGATGGGGGATGGTTCATCCATCAGGTGTAATGAAAGTCGTGTTCTGTATTTGGTGATATAGCCCCTGTTGTATGTAACCTATATAAAAAAGAACTTTGGCTGTTCACCAGAGACAGTCTTTGAACGATATGAAAACAGGCTTTCAATCAAATATCATGAGCACAAACGAAGGTAGAAGTTGCACTCACCAGCTATTCAAATCTCCAAGGAGAGGCAGATTCAATTCACAAAAAGCAAATTCCTTAGTAATCCGCAAAACAAAGAAAGCTTCATAAAACTCCTGATTGAGATCTTTGCTGTTGAGGGACTAACTGTAAGCCAAGCTGAAGCTGACGCTGATGTGTTGGTTGTTGAGCGTGCCTTGATCCTCGCTCCAGACTGCTACTAAGTCATTGTTGTTGCAGAAGACACAGATATACTTGTAATGATAATACATCATGTAAAGTCTGAACCCATTCTTTTTAAGACGAACTAAAGGTCAGGGAGAACATACTCCTCATTCATGCCATCACGGGGTCAGACGTCATATCAGCCATCTACGGTCATGTAAAAGTTTCTTTTGCAATAACACTTGAAAAGAGTGACAAAACCACAGCTAAGGAAAGAGGGTGTTCAGCAGGTGAAACTGATATGCGGAGGAAAAAAGGTTGAGGACATATCATCCTTGAGATTCACCCTCTACATGAGAGCATTGGCAAATACTACCCTAATGTCGAGAAGTTGCCCCCAACGAAGGGTGCAGTTTTAAAATATTATCTGAGAGTTTTGTTCCAGGTGCTAGAATGGAGAGAGCTGGGGCATCACAATATTGTCCCCAAGTCCTTTGGCTGGTATGAAACCGAAAATCAACTAGCTCCTCTGCCATCAGAGGTTACATGCCCAGTATGCACCAGCTTCGCTCATCAAAGTCACTTGCTGCAATTGCAAACCGACTCACAATGGTCAGTGCCAAACGAACAGGTGTCGCTGTAGGAAAAACCTTGTTAGATGCTCCAGTGATTGCAGATGTTACAATAATTGTGATAAAAAGAAGTTATTGTTCTATGTTTGTCTTGGATACCCCCAAAATGTTCTACACTACTGAGGGTATACACATACACTTGTTATCTTGAAAATAGGTTCTTATTCTCGTACGGGAGATATACAGAGGAACAATAGACACAAGCTGAATACATAATATGTAAATATAATAATTCACATGCATAACAATGTGCATAATAAATGGAAATATTACATAGGATTAATACATGTTCTGTAATATTTTACTATACATAATTAATAGAGTAATATAAGAATACACAGCTTAAGGTACTACTTTGTGTCCATATTATACAATTGTTAACTCCAAAAAATTTAAATTTCAAGTATTTCCGCTTGTCCCTCCAACAGTGAATATCGCCGATTTAGGTTTCCAGGGAGATGTGAGGTAACTTTTCAGTGTTTTAATCGATTTCCACATTAAAAAGACATGGCCATTAAGACCCGTACGGACATACTAGTAAGTATAGACAAGATTTAAAATTTCCAATTTTCAGAGATTCTTGTCTGTCACTAGGAGTCGGAATAACCATTTTTGGGTTCCGGGAAGGTGCTAGCTCAAAATTAACCATTGCAACCCATTTCTCGTGCTAAGAAACTCATTGTAGACCCCAAACTTGTCCATACTGACCAAAACTTACATTTTTTTTTTAAATTTCATCAGTAGCTAGTACTGTGTGTGGGCGGGAAAAAAATGTCGCAGGGATTTGTCCTAGTATGGTAAACACGAGGACTTTTTATTTAGGGGAGGGGGGGGGGATTACTCCATCTTCAATTCTAACTAACTACTTCCCTTTCTCTTCGCCGTAATGTTGCTTCACTCTCCCTCTCTTACAGGTACCTTAACGGGCAATGTTTGGTGGATTTGGCATTTTGTCTACTCGTCTTGTCAGCTGTGCCCACAGTTTCTGTGGATGTCGGTCACACTACAGTAGACTAGAATAACCCATTATAGTTCATCCTTCTTTCTTCACACAGCTAAACTGTGGAATGCTTTGTCTTCTTTTGTGTTTCCATACACATACAATCTGTCTCACTTCAAAAAGTTGGTTTACCGGCATCTCCGTGGTGTAGTTTAACATACTCTTTTACTCCTCTAATTTATATATTTTTGTATTCTTATTTGTCATCCCAGGCCCCGTTGCTAGTCGATGGCTATTCCTCACAAAAAAAAGGGCACGATGGCACCTACGAAACTGGACGACAAACTTTCACACCAACTGAATGACCTTTTACCCCTTGACCTTGACGTTTGGTCAGTGACAGCCGTAAAATTTTTAATTTGATAATAAAACTTCAGCATAAGGTTTTCAGAAAAGATCATACAACTAAAATCTGACAGCTAAAAAGGGATGGCTTTGAACCTCTGACCCTTAGTCAGCTAGAGAAACCAAAATGTTAACAAAATATGAAAGGCCGTCCCAGCGTCGTAGTCGGGGAAGATCACCAACATATTTCTAGAATTTTCATATATTATTAAGGAAAACACATAATATCTATAAAATGACCTTGAGCCCATGGTCCTGAATTATTATCGTCCTCGACCGGGATAAGCCAGAAACACATTTCGTCCAGGAAAAACTGTAAATTAAATGTAAAACTTTTTATTAACATTTTGTATCAGAAGACTGACCTTAGAGTCGGTGATCATGACTTATGATCAATCTCAAAGATACCAAGCTTTAATGATACCGGAAATATCTCTCTGATATTAGATTTATACATTTGAAGTTATAACTTATACGAAAGTTAGAGCAGTAATCAACATACAGCTAAGCATACAAAAATCATATTTGTTGTAGTAAATAATAAAGTAAAACATTACCTGCTTCATAGATGGTGTAACATGTTATGAGCGACCACAGATATTCCTGTACCAACAATTGAGAGTCAATGAATCTTTTATGGAGATGGCTGTTCTAGATCCAAGTATATCCTGTTTTAGGCCCTTCTTCACAATCATAAGAAAAGCTGTCTTCTTTAATACGCGATATCCAGAATGTGCCAGAGCTGACCCACCTCAGCTATCCTTCGTCCTTGGATGAGGTAGATACCGCCATCAAACAGATGAAAAATAACAAAGCCTCAGGGCCTGATGGAATCCCAGCCGAGGTGGATAAAGCAGGAGGACCTCTGCTTACCAGCCGTCTCCACTGTCTCCTGGAGAATATATGAGAAAAGGAGAAAATCCCCAAGCTCTATAAGAACAAGGGAGACCGGCCAGACTGTGGCAACTACCGCGGGATCTCGCTGCTGTTTGTAGCTGTGAAGATTATCTCCCGAGTCCTCTTAAACAGACTTCTTCCTGAGGCGGAAACCTTCCTCCCAGAATCTCACTGCGGCATTTGACTATCACGTGGAACCACTGACATGATCTTTGCTGCCCGCCAGATACAGTGCAGAGAACAACGTTTTTTACCTGTACATGGCCTTCATCGATCTCACCAAGGCCTTTGACTCGGTCAACAGGGAAGCCCTCTGGTGGACCCTCAGCCGTTTTGGCTGCCCAGCAGAATTCATCGCCATTGTGAAGCAACTCCACGATTGCATGAACGACAGTGTACTGCACAATGGCACACAGTCTGAGTTCTTCCCCATCCAACCGGGGATTAAACAACAGTGTGTACTAGCACCAAGTCTCTTTTCCATTTTCTTGGCTGCCTTCCTTACTCATGGCAGTGCCAATTTAGCTGGCGGGGTGGACATCGAATACCGGATGAAGGGTCTTTTCAGCATATGACTACTCCGGGTAGGAACAAAGGTATCGGCAGCATCCATGACTGAACTTCAGTATGCAGACGACTTCACCCTTGTCGCTCACACTGAACGCGACCTACAGGAGATCCTGAACACCTATGCAGATGCGTATGCACACTTCGGCCTTGGGGAGAATGTACAGTCTCGTTGAAGATTCTTCGAACACTGCTGGAGACAGCTGGCAACTCAAGGCCATTTGTGTACTATACTAAGTAGTAAAAAGTATGAATGAATGTAAAAGTGATTAGTGATTGGTTACTTAGTTCCCCGTTGCTTAATTAATGGTTGGGCTTTGTTGTTTCGCATTATATTACCTTTCTGCTAGTATATACTGGTAATTTGATTTTAAAAAGGATAGAGCAATGGGCCAACCTATATGAATTTATGTTTAGACAATTAAACATAAGTAAAAATCGGTAAGTATGTTAAAGTACATCATGCATCGGGCAGAGCTGTGTGCAGGCTGTGTATGAGGTTGCCTGTTTATCATTAATTTATACTAATATTATCTTCAAACGTTTAATCCATTTTGGGTAATTAATCCAGTTGTATCTAACCGATGCTATACAGACTTCTTTCTAAAGACGCTGATTTCATGCAACAAACTGCTGTTTTAATTCGCTGTGGAATTAATCAGAATCATCGGTTCACTGCTACCTGTAGTAAGTGTGTGTGTGTGTGTGTGTGTGTGTGTGTTTGCGTGTGTGTGTGTGCGCATGTGGAGTGTGTGTGTGTGTGTGTACATGTGGAGTGTGTGTGTATGTGTGTGTGTGTGTGTGTGCATGTGGAGTGTGTGTGTGCGTGGAGTGTGTGTGTGTGTGTGTGTGTGTGTGTGTGTTTGCGTGTGTGTGTGTATGTGTGTGTGTGTGTCAGCTTGTGTCTGTATTTAATAATGACATTGTTCAATTAAAGGTGTTGGTATATAATCTTACGAACCATCCATCTGATGGTGTGAACTAGTGCGGTAGCATATGCCTAATACTTTTACAAGCCTTTATCTAGCAATATCACTGTCATTCCAAGACTCTGAATATTATAAACAGCAAATGGTATTTCTTTCGTTGAGTGACTTGTTGCCCATCCCCCCCCCCCCACAAAAAATAAATACAAAATCTTTGTTTCTGACTTGTGTAGATTACGTCACGTTTAGTCTGGTGTCTTTTAAAAAATATATATATTCTATTTATTTTCAAATATGTGTATGATGTATAATAAATTTGTATCTTATTTATTTATTTATTCATTCAACTATTTTTTATAAAATGCCTAATAAAATATAAATATAAAGCTAACGTTATGGGCGGAAAGGTGGGGGAGACAGAGGTGTTGTCAGTGCTGACTACCCTTCCACGCCCTCAATTGTAGAAGGACCCTGCCAACGTGGAATACTACACGCAGAAAATCACTGAACGTGGAAGAATAATCGGCACAAAGGAGGCTGGGTTTTCACCTACTGAAATTGTCCGAGAATTGGGGTTTTGTCGGTCAACTGTATATTATTGGATTAAGCGATGGGAAGAGGAGGGAAGTTTAAAGGACCACCACAGGACGGGAATGCCGCGCAGAACAACGCCTGCACAAGTTGAAGCCATCCGGAATTTCGCTGAGGCCAACTCCTTCAAGACTTTATTTTCAATAAGAGAGGATCTCCAATTAAATATTTCCCCTTTAACTATCGCGCGAAGACTTCACGAAGGAAGCATTCACCATAAAATTCCCGCCACCAAGGAGAAGTAAAATGAGCGACATCGCGAGGGCAGGTTGTAGCTTGCTCGACGGTATGCTGAAGAAGGCCTGGATTTCTGGGGAAGAGTAATATAAGAACATAAGAATGGAGGAAACTGCAGCGGGCCTATTGGCCCATACTGGGCAGTCCCGTTTACACCCAACCCCTATTGCTCATATAAGCATCCAACCTATGTTTGAAGCTATTCAGCGTGTTCGAGTTAATGATGATATTTGGTAACTTGTTCCATTCATCCACTACTCTGTTCCAAACCAGTGTTTACCTATTTCACGCCTACATCTAAATTTGTCTAATTTAAAACCATTGTTACGAGTTCACTCCTGGTTGGATAGTTTGAGTACCTTTGTAATGTCCCCTTTGTTTAGCCCTGACTTCCACTTATACACCTCTATCAGGTCGCCCCTCGCTCTACGTCTCTCCAGGGAGTGCAAATTAAGATGCTTTAACCTGTCTCTATACTCAAGGTTCCTAATGCCCGGGATTAGTCTTGTCATTTTCCTCTGAATTCTTTCCAATGATTCTATATCCATCCTGTAATACGGTGACCAGAACTGAACTGCGTAATCCAGGTGTGGTCTCACAAGCGCAAGATACAGTTTTAGGATGACCTCGCTAGTCTTATAACTAACACTCCTTTGTATGAACCCAACTACTTTATTAGCCTTGTTACAAGCAAAAACATATTGTTTACTTGGCTTAAGGTTCCTACTTATCATTACTCCTAAATCTCTCTGGCAGTCGGATTTCTCTATGCCATCGTTGTTCATGTGGTATTTGGTTTCCCTGTTTACATCTCCTATACTGAGTACTTTACATTTGTCTACGCTGAATTTCATCTGCCATTTTTCAGACCATTCGAAAAATTTGTTTAGATCTTCCTGTAGTTTTGCGGTGTCCTCGTCAGATTTAATAACACGTCCTATTTTAGTGTCATCAGCAAATTTACTTATGTTGCTCTTTATGCCGATATCTATGTCGTTTATGTATATAATAAATAATAATGGTCCAAGTACTGAGCCTTGGGGAACTCCACTTGTGACGTTGCTCCAATGGAACTTTGTGCGGTTCATGCTCACTCGCTGTTTCCTGTCCTGTATTCACTGACGAAAAAACTTTCTCATCTACCTCTCACGGAAGGTTGCATTGCTGGAGGAGGAACAACACCCGATATGCTAGACAGCATATTTATGAGGAAGCAAGGAGTGGCCATGTGACTTGCAATGTTTGGGGATGGATATATTAGCACGGAGTTGAAGAGCTGACTGACATAGAAGGAAGATTCACAGGTGAACAGTATTTAGAAATACTCGAAGAAGTTATGCTTCCCTCGGTACGTGCATATGCTTTCCCGTTTCCCGAAAACCTAATTTTAATGCTCGATAGGTGTCCTATCCATACTGCACGGATTGTAAAGAGGTGGTTTGCAGAACAAAGAAATTTGCAAGTATTAGACTGGCCAGGTAAAGGTTGTGACATGAACCTTATAGAGAACGTTTGGGCCAATATTGTGAGCGTGTAGGATCCAACTGAAGAGAGAACCAGGGTGCAGCTACAGGAGCATA
>NW_024738300.1:4534247-4588893 GCF_018991925.1 Homarus americanus | reverse complement strand
CAGTATATATACACCTTGTTTTGTATTTTCTTTAGTCTGTACTACCCCTGAAGATGTGAATTACACAAAAGCTTGGGAACTTGTGTTTTCTTTCATTGTGTTATCAGCATATACCCAGATCACGCCAGCACCTACAGTGATTTACTGCATATATATATATATATATATATATATATATATATATATATATATATATATATATATATATATATATATATATATATATATATATATATATATATATATATATATATATATATATATATATATATATATATATATATATATATTTATATATATATTTTCACCACGGGTCATGGCAGTGACTTAGGGGTCGCACTGGATAAGGTGACAGCTTTAGATGGGGCCGCAGTGGAAAATGCTTGGGAACCCCTGGACTAAATGGTCAAAGTTACAATTTAACATAATTCTGCAGAACGTCATCCTCACATCTATTGAGTTTAACATCATCAACCTCCTCATAAGTTACCTACAAACAACCAAACTGTATTTGACTTGGTATCTCATTTTCTGTCACTTTTTACTTTTCTTTCATGGTATAATATCATCAGATTTATGTAACACAACTGATTTCTCTTGCTTGTTCACATTGTTCTTTTTCTCAATCACCCATGGACCACTAAACCTTGCCTTCAATGGCTTTCCTTGCAATGATAACAGCAATAACACCTTCTCACCAGGTTTAAAATTTCTATCCCTGGCATCCTTATCATACCACATCTTCATGTCACTCTCAGACTTTTTCAATTTCTCAGCTGCTATTTCTCTGGCCCTCACCACTGTGTTCTTAAAATCAGAAACATACTAAGAGGTCCCCTCACATCATGGCCAAAGACTAACTCAAATGGGCCGGAACCTGTTGACTCCTGTACAGCATCTCTTAGACTTAGAGGAAACTCTCATCCCAATCTAGTTCCATCTCTTCACAATACAGTACATTCTCAGTGTGTTGTTAAATGTCTGGTGATATCTCTCTAAGCAACCTGTGATTGTGGATGATATGCACTTGACAACTTCTGGTTAATATGAAACTCTTTCAAAACGTTCTTAAACGTACTAGATGTGAAATTACTTCCCTGGTCTGACTGAATAGTCTCGGGTAGTCTTATCCACGATAAATATTTTACTAATGCTCTCACAATATTCATACTGGGAATGCTCAACATAGGTATAGCTTCTGGAAAACGCATAACTGAACACATAATACTTAACAGATATTGATTTCCTCTCTGTTTCTTTGGCAAAGGTCCTATGCAGTCTATTACAATTTTTCTAAAAGGTTTACAAAAAGGCAAAGTGGGTTTCAAGATACAGGTTGAATGATTTGATTTGGCTTACCTACTTTCTGAGGCAAAGAGCAGGTTTTAAGAAATGCTGACTCATCTTTTATCAAATCATGCCACTAAAATTACATGAGCAACCTGTTTGTGGTTTTCCTAACCCCTAAACACCCAGCTATTATATCCTTCCGGTAGTCCTTTGGAACAACAATTTACTTCTTTATTTCCCAATGATATGAAGCTGGGTCTCCACTTCCTCAACTCACCACCTTGGTAGTAAAATCCCACTGAGTCATCATCAGGCTTACCATTCCTCTCACCCTAACTCAGGATTTCTCTCAAACAGTTATTACCAAGCTGTAAATTGATAAATTCATTTTTATCAACAATAAAATCTGGACAAAAATCTACCTCCAACTCTACCATTTTCCTCTCCCTTTTCCACTACTACTTCATCAAACAGTTCACCTTCTGTTTACAACTGATCTACTGTACTGTAAATCAATTTTATCACCACATGGTTCTTTCTTGGCCATATACCTTGAGGCAGCACTCACTCGAAAAATATCAATATTTTCAACTTATTCTCTCAATGCATCACGTTTAATATTTGCATTATTTATGTCACTCATAGATGCCTCAGTAGTGTTATTCCTATCACAAGTTAGAGGATCTTCAACTTCGTATCTGGAACCACGTGGTACCCGGTTAGATCATTACCCAATAACATATCCACTCCGTCAACCGGTAATTCATCCGTCACCCCAAACCTTAACTTTACCAATGAGAAGATCAGTCCCACGGTTCGCTACTTGTATGGGTATGATAAATTTTTAGCCTCGCACTTTCACTTTCACCTGAACGAGACTCCGCCGTCCACTCCAGTAATTTCTTGACGCCCACATTTTGGTTCGCCCAATGTCCCTTCAGTTATGAATGCCTCAAAATCCCTAGTGGGCTTCTTAACGTCATAGTCTCTGGCACCTGTCACATATTTGTGAAAGCTCACTAGGTTTTTTCAGACATGGTTAATCCTGCCGACTTTTGAGTATATCTACACAGAGATTTAACATGACCACAACTATAGCATTATAATGGTGGTCTCCCTTGCTGACCTACATTATTATTTCCATGCCGTAACTTATAAGAATTACCTTGAGGATTCCCAGCTACATTATTGCCTGACCACTGACTGCTTTGTTCCCCTAAGTTATCTGACCCTAGACTGCACCGTTTAGTACCTGGCGACATTTGGTTCTTTTGACCCTTCTATGATACTGGGTCCTCAACTGTCTTTCTTCACCTTGTGCAAATTAGCGGTTTAAAAAAAATCTAATTTTCATTTGTAACCGAAACCGCTAATTAGCACCAAAATGGCGAGTCTGGTTTGAGTAAAACCAACCATAAAACACAAAAAACCTAACCTAACCTAAAATAGCCATTTTTTGGCGCTTACCTGCTACTGTGGTGAAGGTACAGCTCGGCAATCTGATAAGGTAATGGTTTACAGACAAAAGAGTTCTGTATTTTCTTAAAAGTTAACAATTTCTACACAAGGACACAGTCTTGATGTTGGTAGGACACCGTGATCTTGTAATATTTGGATTACTTCACTGTCGCTCTCATAAACTCACTGAATAACAGCTAGATATGGGAGAGAACACTTATCACACGCCATCATAAGCCTTCAAAATTAGAAATTGCTCGGTGGAAGATTGCTTCAAAATGATTGGCCAGCCAAGTAACATGACAAGATACTTGAAGGTCATTGGTTATCATGTCGCAAAGAAGAGGAGGAGGAAGGGAGGAGAGAAGTGACTCTAGCAATATGGCGGGTACAGACATTTACGCCTAGAAATGTGTGAGATATTCCGTTAATATGGATTTGTATAAAAAATTACATGAAGTCGTATGTTTTTTTTTTCTAGTCCTTGTGTCTGTAATATTGAAAATTGGAAATCAACAGACAGCCAATGGAAGAATATTAACCAATTCTTTCTGTGTGCATTGTTAGAGATGGTTTACATCCTAGATTTCAGAGAATTTCTTTACATTTACACTTTCTGCCATTGTGCTGTTTTCTTATATACAAAAATAACCTGATCACTCAATGTTTCTGGTTAACAAACCTTGTCCTACCCTGTGCACAAAAACTGCTAATATTCACTTACTTGTACTGTCATTCTGAATCCTCAGTAGTACACAGTACAGTACACCTCAGTGCAGATTACAATGGTAAAAACTCACTCTTGGATGTGTCACAACCTCAGAAACTCCCGGACGGGCCCCCACATGTCATGACCACTAATGAATAGTCCTCCTCTTTCAGCAGTGCTACAGCTCCTAGGCTCATTAGTCAGACTTAATTTTGAAATAACAGCTTTGGTTAACAGACCAGAATCATGTGATATTCCTTTGCTACCTCCAGCTGACAGTTAATGATGACATTAAGTAAAATTGCATTGTGAGAATGCACCTTCGGAAACCATTCCTTTTATTGTGCAAATTGAGTCAGGACTTTAAGAAATACTAATTTACAATAATCAGCGCACATATTTACTGTATAACAATAGTACAGACATTAACACTGCACGGTCCATGGACCCAACTAATTTATTAAGTTATCTATCTTAATCTCACAATACAGATCTTCCTCCGTTCACAAAAGTATAACCTAATATTCACTCATAATACTGGTGAACACATTAATGCCGAAATATAAGATAAATAATGGATGAAATAAGATTACAGTCACTTTCCTGGTTTCTCACCCACATGCTGTATTACCCCCAGAGGAAGAGAACTCTTAAACTTAAACAAAGAGTACATCTTTAACAATCAGCACAGCATTATGCCCTTTCTTTTATGGCTGCAATTGCCATGCTATGTTTCCTCTGGGAGAATGTTTCCAGCCACGCTAATGTATAGGAACATAATGTCTACATAAGAAACTTGAAACACAGGAAACAAGTCCACTTCATTAGTTTGTTGTGTATGGTACGGTAAACAGGGAGTGTTGTTGTTTTTGCCACGTAGAGAAACTTTTTTATTCCTACAACATAATGGAAATTAATTCCAGTTTAGTAACATTTGCTCTGCTTCATTTAAGGCGTCGTTTACCACCAAAAGATAACCAAATAATAAAATTGGTTAGGCTAGGTTAGGATAGGTTAGGCAATTATCTGTATTTAGCGCTTCAACAAGAAAGTGTGTATTAGACAAGAATCGGAAGAAAAATACTGAGTTCTACTTCAAATACCCTTCAGCTATAGTATTTCAACCACATTAGTTTAAAGTATACACCTATGTTAACTCCGTTATACTGTTCAACAATACAGGATGGATTGTTCTCACAGGTTTCCTCATCGACCGTCCTTTGAAGTGGCGATGGACGAGCGTTTACTAACTGGCGCCCGGAGGAAAGCGTCTCTGGCTTAAGGGTCCCTCTGTAGATTTATCGGACTATCTTACCAAGGCTTTCAATTCCACCTAAGTATATCATCATAATTTGTAATATTTTGAACTGGCTTAGTTGTACTGTTGGGTACCAAAATATGGTGGTATAATCAGACGAGGGTAAGAAGCGCAATGCGTCACACAGATGGGCAGGGATATTCTTCTGATTTAATTTATTTAGTAAAAGCTGTATATTTCATTTAGAACAAATTATTAATAATATCATCGTTTTGGTAATTCATTTAATTGGTTTTGAAAAATTCACACACAATGTATACATGACTGAGAGGCATTTCTTTAAATCATAGATTCCTGTTAGAGACAGCCACTGAAAAAGAAATATATTGTATATAGTAGTATATTATTTTCTCCGTCAGATACACATTCGTCAAACCCTCTGATGGTAGTACTGGCAGCAAGAAGGTTGATGGATCCTGGTCCGGTATAGTGGGTATGGTGATGAGAGGGGTAAGTATTGTGTTATGGAAGTAGAAAGCGGGACGCCTCAGTATTATCAATGTATATTTTCACGAACACTTGTCAAAACATAAGTTAATCGAGAGGAACAATCGTAAAATAGACATAAGCCAATCCTTCCTAGTACTAACGAAGCATTACATAACTGATGACAGGTATAGATAAGGTAGACGAGGATAATCTGGTTAAGTAAAACCAGGTAAAATATAATGATTTATTTGAATATAATTGACGACTTCACTTAATACAACACAGCAACTTGTGTCTTGTGAAGGGTGAAAGAAGGAGCTTAACTCGCCTCCTATATGCATTAATACCTACGGAATTTACTTTTATATCGGCTGCACTCTGGGACTGTAAATTCATAATAAATGTGTGGTAATCCCATTTATCATAGTTAAACCATACAGGAACTTAACTAGACATGTGGCCAAATATTGATATTTAACTTGGAGTGACGGAATGTTAGCACCTGTCAGGCGTACAGTAACAGCACTGAACACAAGCCAGGAGGATGACACTAAATTGAAGCCTTTATTAGTTTATTAAACGAAAAACAAAATGGCTGCCCAGATTTTAATAAAATCTGCTATATCTCGAACTAAACAAACTAACAACATGAAATTTGGTGTGAGAAAAGCCTTTATTATCCGACATTAAAAAATGAGACTAAATAAAATATTTCAAAAATTATTTTATCAAACACAATAAAATGGCTGCCTGAGACCATTTCCTTGTTTTAAATAAAACAGGATATCTCTAAAGAATATACATCTATTCTCATGCGATTTGGCATGTATGAATCTTTTAATAAATTAGAAAGGCAAAATAAATATTGAGCTCGAAAATGACAAATCTCTTTTATTATTAAAAAAAAAAGGCGACTGTACTCTATTTTTTAATTTCACTCATACTTGACAAATCTTAAACATAAAACATAAAACATGAAAACTATTTAAAAATAAAGTACATCTTTTGTCATTTGCAGTCTAGTAAAAGCCTTCATTAGCACAATTGAGCGGATTCCGACAGGTTTCACCACTTCAGCAACACACAGCAGTACATCTTTTGTCTTTTGCATGACAACTGCATCATGTTGTGTCATAGTTCTTGCATTGACGTTGGGTAAGTTTAAGGTAAACACTGAGAAACGATTCTTCACTCATCAGAAGAGGAAGTAAGTGTTGTTGTAGAGAGAACTGGGTTGATGGCAATTTTTCAGAATCCTTTGTACCTTTGATAAACATCTTGTAAATCTTGTAAATAGTGTAAGTAATCTTTGTGTCATTATTGTTCATAGAGTAGAGCCGGCAGATGAACTCTTCTACTTTTTGCTGTCATTTCATTCAGAGCACCTCGTCCGAGGTCATTTAGCAAAGTCCAGTGCTTCTTGATTATTTTCCAGGCTGTTGTTTTTCCAATGCCACATAACTGGCTGTCTGTGTCAAATCCAGTTAGAGCATGAAAGGCTGGAAGATTATTGAGGAGAACTGGGACAATGTCTGTGTCATGTACGGTTACAGCTTTGTTGTTCGATGTGCCAGTTAGAAAAACCAAAACCCTGTGTTCACTTGGTTCGCGAAGTGTACTACCAGTGAGCTGACATAAATAATAATAATAATAATAAACGGTTTATTAATAGAGTTGCAGCCGGTGGCTGAAAATAGACAGACTTACATTTGATTCAGACATAATGATATAATATGCATTGAATACATTTACAGGGCTGTGCAGTACATAAATCAGGAGTTGTTTATTATTTTAACAATAGATGGGATGGTGCTGTTCTTATATCAATTGGTGCGGGCTCTTATGGGCTGAATTTTGTTGTAGTGGCAGACTGCGCGAGGTGAGTGGGGGCTGCAGGTGGCAGGGGGTGGCGATGACGAGGGTGGTGCATTAGTTGTGGTTATCATCATATACTTGGATCACGCTCACCTACAGTGATCAGTGATTTACTTGCATATATATATATATATATATATATATATATATATATATATATATATATATATATATATATATATATATATATATATATATATATATATATATATATATATATATATAGGTGTGTGTGTGTGTGTGTGTGCGTGTGTATTTAAGTTTCTTTTGTCATGTTACACAATAATATTTATTACATGAGTATAATGACTCAATTTCTTAAATCTTATTGCTGGACTACCCTGTACAGTATATAAAATATAAAATCATAATTTTGAAGGTCTGCTTCTTAAGTCTTGTTCCCTTAGAAATGTTTCTTTTTTATCTGGCCGAACTGTGTTGCATCAAGACGACTGAGAATTCAATCGAAAAAATATTTTGTGTATCCCGTCTCTTTGTAGAGTCTAGACAGTGATCATTACGCTTGTGACTCCCCAGAGGATGAGAGGCCACGCCAGTCACCTGTCAGTGTTAACGTTCTCACCTATTTTCTACTACTGTCACTTACCGAGGTGCTCGCTGCCTACCCGGTTATTATACCATTACATATTCTTCCTGTATTCCCTTTGTCAACAAGTTTCTGGAATGTGGAAGCTCTTTGTTGCTCGCCTTCACCAGACATTTGTTTCACCAATTAGCGGACCTTAGGAAAGGTCACAAGGGGGCTGGATCAAGAAAAGTTGCCAGTCATTCCTAGAAGGATAATTCCCAGCTATTGGGTACTTCTCATGCGTTACAATATGTTGACCAAGTTCTTAATAGCGATGATTTATTTCCAGTAAGTCAGCCCATCTAACGTATTTGTTATCATATGAAAAGATTTGTATTTTATTCTAGTTATCAGATACATAATTAAATAAACCAAAGCGGACGTGAGGCAGGTCCTCCATCAACACTGAGAGCGACGTTTGGTAGACAAAGGAACAATGACGTCATATAAATCGTCATGAAACGACCCCCTGTTCTCTGGATCCTCTGCAGCTAATTTCATTAATTTATCACCTTGTAAAGGTCTTCCACGCTTGCGCCTTATGAACTTCTTGTATTGATGGCTGACTCCTGGATGTGTTTTTTCTTTATGTTCAATTGTGTGTTCATGTGACTGTACGTAGCGTACCCACGCGAATTCACACAGTGTGTATATGCACATAACAGCATCCTCTGTGTGTCTTTATATATGCTTTTAGGTGCCGATGTGTATGGTTTCAGTTAATAATAATAATAATAATAATAATAATAATAATAATAATAATAATAATAATAATAATAATAATAATAATAATAATAATAATAATAATAATAAAAAAAATAATAATAATAATAATAATAATAAAAAAATAATTAATAATAATAATAATAATAATAATAATAATAATAATAATAATAATAATAATAATAATAATAATAATAATAATAATAATAATAATAATAATAATAATAATAATAATAATAATAAAAATAATAATAATAATAATAATAATAATAATAATAAAACTAATAATAATAATAATAATAATAATAATAATAATAATAATAATAATAATAATAATAATAATAATAATAATGTTAATAATAATAATAAAAATAATAATAATAATAATTATTATTATTATTATTATTATTAAGGTGATAAAATAGTGGCAAAGGTATGGCTATTGCGAGAGGCTGGGGGCAAAAAAAAAGTAGTAATAGTAGTAGTAGTAGTAGTAGACATTAAAACTACTGAAAGATAAACATCCCCCTGCAAGTGATGAAGTAGGCATCAGCAGGGCCGGCGCTACCCACTAGGCGAACTAGGCGATCGCCTAGGGCGCCAACATCTGGGGGCGCCACAAATTCAGGGCAAACTTGGATAAAATTAAAAATGAAGGGAAAACTGTGGTGGACACTGTGGTGGAGGCGTGGAGGGTCGGAGCAGGATGTTAGAAGGGTGGGGGATCGGAGGGAGGCGAGGGTAGGTAGACGGTAGCCGACTGTGTTTTCTTTTTTAATATTATTCGTTAACCCCCCGGAGGGACTAACCCGGGTCCTTATCTTTGGCGGCCTGGAGAACTGTCGAGCAGTGACCTGAAGGCTGACATCTGAGGAACCCTTCTCCCAACCCCACCATCCCCTCCCCTCCCTTACTGCCAGGGCGGCTGAGCCGCCCCTTCCCTGTCTTTGTCGGGATGAGGCAAGGTTACCTGACCTCTGAAGTTTACGTCAAGAATTTATTGACTTAATGTAATAACAATAATTGGTTATTTGCATGGGTGAAGTAATAAAGCCACAAGATGAAAACAATGAAGTAATGGGTTACTGTACCTACATTAGCTTATCAAAACTTTCAAGGGGGCGCACATCTGAAGGCTTGCCTAGGGCGCCAAATCATCTTGCACCGGCCCTGGGCATCAGGATCCAAGGTGACTATATCCCACCAAACGCTGTCCTGTTCGAGAAAATAACAGGAGAGATGATGTGGAAAAAGGCACTGAAGACTCGAGGAGGAGCCGGCCCTTCAGGTCTGGATGCAAACGGTTGGAGAGTCATCCTCAGCACTAACAAGTTTGGCCCTATAGCAAGTGATCTCTGCACTGCCATTGCCGTCCTTGCAAGAAAGCTTGCATCCTCTTGCTGCCATCACCTCCAGGCCCTGACGGCCTGCCGCCTCATTCCCCTGGATAAGAATCCAGGATGTAGGCCTATAGGGGTGGGGGAAGTGCTGAGGCGGATCATCGGAAAATGCATAATGGAGGTGGTAAAGGATGATGTCAGGGCAGCAGCAGGGAACCGGCAAGTGTGTGCTGGCCACCAGGCTGGTGGGGAAGCGGCCATTCACGCCATGAGATTGATATTTGAGCAGAGTGATTATGAGGCTGTTCTCCTGGTGGCTGCTTCAAACGCATTCAACATACTTAACCGCAAGGCTGCACTGCACAACATCAAGATCAAGTGTCCAAGCTTTGCAATGTATGTTGAAAACTCGTATAGGAATCCATCAGACCTCTATATAGTAAACAACAAGGCTCTAAGAGGTGATACCATCTTACAGTCAACCGAGGGAACAACACAGGGGAACCCTGTTGCAATGGCAATGTATGCAATATGCCTATCAGTGCTCCAACAAGAAATACAATTTGAAACAACTGAGGTCAAACAAGTGGTGTACGCTGATGACTTTACAGGAGCAGGAAAAGTGGAGGACATCAAAAAATGGTGGGACTTGGTTCTATGTTTGTCTTTGATACCCCGAAAATGTTCTACACTACTGAGGGTATACGCAAACACTTGTTATCTTGAAATAGGTTCTTATTCTCGTATGGGAGATATACAGAGAAACTAATAGACAGCGGGCTTCCACACCATAAGGACTAGCGATCTCAACTCTCTGTATCACTCCGCACTGGCCTGTACAGATGCCAGCATTCACAAGCTGAATACATAATATGTAAATATGATAATTCACATACATAACATGGTGCATAATAAATGGAAATATTACATAGGATTAATACATGTTCTGTAATACTTTACTATACATAATTAATAGAGTAATATAAGAATACACAGCTTAAGGTACTACTTCGTGTCCACATCATACACCTCCCTCCCCCCTATACGCTCATAGTCTCATCTTGAGCGGACCTTTTGTTTCTGAGTCGCTCGGACCTGTGGAGTACTGGGGCAGAAACACAAGGTGGGGATGGATTTACAGTAAAGACATCAGCATTAGGGGACTCTATTGGGGAAGGGTCAACACTTGGCAGCTCCACAGGTCGGAGGAAACGACGGTTCCTCCGCCATACTCTACCACTAGGAAGACGCACTTGGTAGTCCTGGACCGGCCAATCCCCATGACGACCCCAACCTTGTCATAGCGGTGAGACACGGGATCTTGAATCCTGACCTGCTGGCCGATACTCAACCTTGGAAGGGGGCGGGCATGACAGTCGTACCGAGCAGCGACATCTGCGGCTCGTTCTGCTGCACGGCGGTCACATTCTTCAGTCTTGGCTTGCCATTCTTGAGAAAAAGACTTCGGGTGGGCAGGAACACAAGACCTGAGATGATGTCCATAAAGAACCTGGGCTGGGGAGCGTCCGGTGAAGTTCGGGGTGTTGCGTAACTCTAACAAACCCTCGATCGAAATCCTCGCAGTCGATATTTCCTGAGGGTGACACCTTAAGGATCAGGTGTTTAACAGTCTTGACTGCGGCTTCAGCGTGTCCATTCGCCTGGGGGTAGTGGGGCGAGGTCACGACATGACGGACTCCCGAACGGTCCATGAAGCCCCGGAACTCGTGGCTGGTGAACTGGGGTCCTCCATCAGTCCTGAGACGGAGGGGAACA
Source organism: Homarus americanus (assembly GCF_018991925.1). Classification (NCBI taxonomy): domain Eukaryota; kingdom Metazoa; phylum Arthropoda; class Malacostraca; order Decapoda; family Nephropidae; genus Homarus; species Homarus americanus. Next base: position 4,577,386 of record NW_024738300.1, on the reverse strand, counting down.
CCAACTTCTCTGAAGTAATGCCTGAAATTCCGGATGGTAGCAGTAGCCGTTGTATCACTACCACAGGGGACGACAACAGGCCATCCAGACAATCGGTCGGCAATGACGAGGAAGGACTTCCCTGCCACTGCAAAGAAGTCGGCCGACACAGACTCGAAGGGTCTTGAAGGGTTATCGTCGCACATTAAAGATTCCTGTTGCTGGCTGGATTGCGGAATCTGGCACGGCTCACAGGCACGGACGGTACTTGCAATGTCCGCGTCGATTCCGGGCCAAAAGACAGTCTGCTTCGCCCGTCGCTTGGTGGCCTCCACTCCTCGATGGCTGTCATGAAGGTGGGTCAAGGTACGGCGGCGTAGGGCAGCAGGAATGATTACTCGTGGACCATACAAGACGAGGTCTCCATCACAATAGAGGTCCTCGCGTATCTTCCAGTACGGGAGTAGTGATTCATGAAGGTCGTATCGGTTAGATGGAAATCCCTGGGACACACAGTCGACGAGCCGGATATAGGAAGGGTCGGCCCGAGCTTCGGTGCGGAGATCTTCAAGGGTCTTGTCTGCATCCGGTGCTGTAGACTCATCTGATGTGAAGACGGCCTTCAATGAGACTACTGACTTGAGGGATGCGGCAGCTATAGAACACAACATCTCGTCCTCTGGGGTGGGGCGACTGACAGGTGCGCGGGACACGGCATCCGGGATGCACAGCAGCTTACCCGCATGCCACACAGCCGTGAGGAGATAAGGCGAAAGCTTTTCTTTCAAACGTTGAAGGCGAGGATTCTCTACTGCATCCAAAGAGTAGTGATTGATAATAGGTACTGAACTTTGCTAGCAGGGAACTTGACTGTGTAAGCCCAGTGACCCTGACGGTAGCAACTTCTGCTCATGCTTTGAGCAGCTGGGCACTGGGCGGCATTATGCTGTCTAGCGCAGCTGTTACACAAAGCTGCTGCTGAAGGTGTAGCTGGAGGGTGATACGTGGGGTTACCTTGCTGCTTCTTACCCTTTCTGTAGGAAGACACCGCCCTCACCTGGTCAGGTTGGGAGCGTAAAACTGAAGTCGCACACCTAGCGGCCTCGTACGCTCGACATTTTGTAACTACATCTTGAAGGGAGGGAGTTTGGTCAAGTGAAATGAGACGCTGAACTCGCTCTTCATCTCGAATACCCGTTAAAATAATTGTCTTGAGTTGTGTCTCTTCACAGACTTGAGAATTTCCAGGACAAACATCAACTTCCTCTGAACATCTTTTCAGTCTTACAAAAAATGCATCAAAAGATTCTCCATCAAGCTGCTTACATTGGAGGAGTTCTCTTCTTCTAAGTGCTTCGTTGCGTTGTTCCTTAACATGTTCCTGTAACTTGTCAAGCACGGCCTCTACAGTCAGAGTTGTCGTAGGAGGCAATTGAAGTGTTTGCTCGAGAGTATGTTGTGTCTCTAAGGACAGGCACATACGAAGCTGTATCATCTGTTTGGGCTGTGGTAAACTTGACAGGTCAACCATTGTTGTATAGTCTTGCCAACGTCGACGCCATTCCCGAAATATCTGATAAGAAGCGTCAGACTTCAGAGAGGGAGGCGTTTGTGCTGCAGCCTTTTGAGGAATTGTTGAACCGACTCTGGGAAATGAGGTACCAGTACCTCTAGTCGTATCAGAATTAGTAGTAGCAGAAGAATCTTGTAGAGTAGATCGTTGTGGGGAGGCAAACAGGGAAATGAAGGCTTCAAATCTGGCTTGATCCTCTCTTCTTCTCAGGTCATCCTCACTTCTACGTATATCTTCTAGTTCTCTGCATCTTTGTTCATCTTCGTGGCGTTGTCTTTCAGACTCTCTGTACCGAATTTCTTCCTCTTCTCTCCTTGCAACATAGTCCTGGCGTCGAGAAGTTTACATCCACTTAATCAGTTGAAGGAGATATTTGGACGCAGGCACCGCAGGAGAGCTTGCTCGTGACGAACGAGGAGATTCTATGGGTGATTGGGCGTTGTCACTGTGGGGAGCGTGGGGCCTGAGTGTGGGTGGGGAGAGGCCTCCCAAGCTTAAACTCATAACCCCATCGTCCAGAGTATCATTTTGATCCCTCTGAGACATGCTGACAGCTTCTGTACTTTATCTGTGCAAGAGACCGGGTCAACCCCATGTAATCTATGCACAGAATTACAGAAGTCTAAAGTAATACGCAAGAATTTAATATAAAGTGGGCATGTGAGTGCGTGTGTATGGCTCGTTGCCGGGAGCTTGGCGCGCTGCCAGACGTAGAGGCAGCACGGCGCAAGTCGCAACCGAACCGAAGTTGTCTTAATGCGTGCTGCTCAGTTACCCAATGACCGTAGGCGGGAGGAGACATACTGCTGGGCTGCTCCCACAGTCATCTGACTGCAGTTTGCACAGACAATTCTGATTAAAATACACAACACAGCACTTCACAGAACACTTCACTTCACAGCACAGCACTGTACACAGCATAGCACTTCACAAAACTGTAAGTCCTGAGGCCTGTAGTCTGGCTGTAAATCCTTGGCGAAGCTGAAGACGAGACGCCATTAACACAGTCCAGCAGGAAGGCTGAATTCACTCTGAATCTCACTGGGAAATCTGACTGCGCCATCTTTGTTTGTCTTTGATACCCCGAAAATGTTCTACACTACGGAGGGTATACGCAAACACTTGTTATCTTAAAAATAGGTTCTTATTCTCGTACGGGAGATATACAGAGGAACTAGTAGACAGCGGGCATCCACACCATAAGGACTAGTGATCTCAACTCTCTGTATCACTCCGCGCTGGCATGTACAGATGCCAGCATTCACAAGCTGAATACATAATATGTAAATATGATAATTCACATGCATAACATGGTGCATAATAAATGGAAATATTACATAGGATTAATATAAGTTCTGTAATACTTTACTGTACATAATTAATAGAGTAATATAAGAATACACAGCTTAAGGTACTACTTCGTGTCCATATTATACATTGGTAACATCGCGAGGTCCACAAATAGGGTACCACCCAAACGCCAGCAAGTCCTTCCTCATTGTGAAGCCAGAACATTATGAACGGGCAATGGAGGCGTTTGGCGGAAGTGAGGTCAATATAACAAAGGATGGCCAAGGACATCTAGGCGCAGTAATTGGCACTACAGACTTCAAGACCGAGTACGTAACGGGAAAGGTGAATGACTGGGTTAGGGAAATCCAAGCTCTGTCTGAGATTGCTAACACAGAGCCACATGCGACTTTTGCTGCATTCACCCATGGAGTCAAGCATCGCTGGAACTACCTGATGCTTACTATCCCTGATATCGGACCACTCCTCAACCCTCTAGAAGAAGCTATCAGTATCAATTTCATTCCCAAATTAGTGAAACACCCCCTCTTAACCCCAGCAGAAAGATCACTTCTTGCACTTCCACCAAGACTGGGAGGAATGGGACTAACTAATCCAGAGGAGATTGCTTCCACCGAACATCAAAATTCAGTTAAGCTCACGGCAGCCCTCACGGACCACATAATAGTTCAGAACGCAACAGGGGAGGTGGATACCAGTAAAGTAAATAATATCCGAAGGTCCATTACGACAGAACGACAGCACAGCCAAAGTGACAAGTTGCAGCAACTATTGCTGCAAACACCAGAGAACTTGAAAAAAATAGTAGCTATAGCGCAGGAGGAGGGTGCTTCGAACTGGTCAACTACCTTACCAATAAGGGCAAATGGTTTCAGTCTCAATAAACAAGAATTTATAGTTGCCATTGCACTAAGGTACGGTTGGCCAGTAGAAGGTTTGCCCTCCCAATTCGTGTGTGGCTCTTCCTATTACATCGATCACGCCATGGTGTGCAAGAAAGGGGGCTTCATATGCATGAGGCATGACGAAGTAAAGGACCTCACAGCAAATATGTTGAAAGAAACCTGCCTGGATATCATGATAGAACCGACCCTCCTTCCTTTGGACGGTGAGATCTTCCAACATAGGACTTCAAACACATCTAATGAAGCTCGTGTTGACGTCAGTGCTCCAGGATTCTGGACGCGGGGACAGCGAGCTTTCTTCGACATCAGGATTTTTTATCCCATGGCCACATGTCACCGTAACCTAGCTCTCGATGATGCACACAGGAGGGACGAGAACGACAAGATAAGGGCATATGGGGAGAGAATTCAAAACGTTGATCAAGGCAGCTTCACTCCTCTAGTGTTCACAACCTCTGGTTGGATGGGACCAAGTGCAAGATGTTTCTACGCGAGACTCGCAGAGGTGATCTCCGAACAGAAGCAGCAGCCCAGAAGTTATTTTACTGCCTGGATGAGATGTCGACTCTCTTTCTCTCTCCTTTGGTCGGCTTTGCTCTGCCTTAGGGGAACGAGTGCTTCTGCCCCAATGCCGACAACAGCTGCAGATATTGACAATGAGGCCACAGTCACTGAATGCCGCATAGATCTGCGGCTCAACTAATTCAACACAGATAGGATAGCTACTTATGTGTTAGGATATTTAATATTTAGGTAATAAATGGCGGCGAAGGTGTGGCTATTGGGGGAGGCTGGAGGCCACGTTATAAAAAAAAAAAGTAGTAGTAGTAGTAGTAGTAGTACTGGCAGAATGGGGCCTATCTGCCTATCAGTGCTCCAACAAGAAATAAAATTTGAAACAACCGAGGTCAAGCAAGTGGCGTATGCTGACGACCTTACAGGAGAAGAAAATGGGGATGACATCAAAATGTGGTGGGACATGATAACATCAAATGGTCCATAAATAGGGTACCACCCAAACGCCAGCATGTCCTTTCTCATTGTGAAGCCAGAACATTATGAACGGGCAATGGAGGTATTCGGTGGAGGTGACGTCAAAATAACAAAGGTTGGCCAAAGACATGTAGGCGCAGTAATTGGCACGACATACTTCAAGACCGAGTACATAACGGGCAAGGTGAATGAGTGGGCTAGGGAAATCCGAGCTCTGTCTGATATTGTTAACACAGAGCCACATGCGCCTTTTACGGCATTTACCCATGGAGTCAAGCAGCGCTGGAACTTCCTGATGCGCACTATCCCTGATATCGGACCCCTCCTCCACCCTCTGGAAGAAGCTATCAGTGTCAATTTCATCCCCAAATTAGTGAAACACCTTCACTTAATCCAGCAGAATATCACCCCTTGCACTACCAGTGAGAATGGGAGGAATGGGATTGACCAATCCAGTAGAGGTTACTGCCACTGAACATCAAAACTTAGTTAAGCTCACGGCAGCCCTCACGGACCACATAATATCTCAAAACGCAAAAGATGATGTGGATACCAGTGAAGTAAACAAGATTCGAAGGTCCATTACGACAGAAAGACAGCACGGCCAAAGTGATAAGTTGCAGCAACTGATGCTGCAAGAACCAGAGATTTAAAAAAAAAAGTAGCTATAACGCTGGAGGTGGGCGCCTCGAACCGGTTAACTACGTTACCGATAAGGGCAAATGGTTTCAGTTTCAATAAACAAGAATTTACAGATGCCATTGCTCCATGGTACAGTAGGCCAGTAGAAGGTTAGCCCTCCCAATGCGTGTGTGGTTCTTCCTTTGACGTCGATCACGCCATGGTGCTCAAGAAAAGGGGCTTCATATGCATGAGGCATGACGAAGTAAGGGATCTCACAGCAAATATGTTGAAGGAAATCTGCCGTGATGTCAGGGTGGAACCGACCCTCTTTCCATTGGATGGTGAGAATTTCCAACATAGGACTTCAGACACATCCATCGAAGCCCCTTGTTGACGTCAGTGCTAGAGGATTCTGGACTCGGGGACAGCGAGCCTTATTCGATATCAGGATTTTTTATCCCATGGCTGCATGTCACCGTAACTTAGCTCTCGATGCTGCACACAGGAGGAACGAGAACGACAAGATAAGGATAAATGGAAAATAATTCGGAACGTTGATCAAGGCAGCTTCACTCCTCTGGGGTTCACAACCTCTGGTGGGATGGGACCAAGTTCAAGATGCTTCTACACCAGGCTCGCGGAGGTGCTATCCGAACAGAAGCAGCAGCCCAGAAGTTATGTTACAGCCTGGATGAGATGTCGACTCTCCTTCTCTCTCCTTAGGTCTGCTTTGCTCTGCCTCAGGGGAACGAGAGCATCGGCCCCCAAAGCCGACAACAGTTGCAGATATTGATTATGAGGCAACAGTCACTGAATGCCGCATAGATCTGCGGCTCAACTAACTCAACACAGCTAGGATATCTACTTATGTATTAGGACATTTAATATTAATGTAATATAATGGTGGCGAAGGTGTGGCTATTGGGGGAGGCTGGAGGCCATATTAAAAAAAGAAAAAAAAAGTAGTAGTACTAGTAGTAGCAAAGGCTAAGCACAAAGAAAATGTGGCAGCAATGAAGAGAAGATTGACAATGTGGCAGACTGGGGCCCTAGATGATCTCCTATGTGAAGCAAGAACACTGCAGGAGAGACTAAAATCTACGGGTGACGGAAAGCAAAACACCGATGACGTGGCAAGAAAATTTGGAAACAAAATGCGTGTGGGAAAAGTGTCTCTCGCGGTAAGATCTCTCACACAGGAATCCTCCGGTGGGGTGATGCCAATAAACAGAGAGACATTAAAACTATTGAAAGAGAAACATCCCCCTGCAAGCGAAGATGAAGGCATCAGGTTCCAGGGTGACCATATCCCACCAAATGCTGTCCTGTTCGAGAAAATAACAGGAGAGATGGTGTGGAAAAAGGCACTGAAGACTCGAAGAGGAGCCGGCCCTTCAGGTCTGGATGCAAACGGTTGGAGAGTCATCCTCAGCACAAACAAGTTTGGCCCTGTAGCAAGCGATCTCTGCACTGCCATTGCCGCCCTTGCAAGAAAGCTTGCATCCTCTTGCTGCCATCACCTGGTAACATCGCGAGGTCCACAAATAGGGTACCACCCAAACGCTAGCAAGTCCTTCCTCATCGTGAAGCCAGAACATTATGAACGGGCTTTGGAGGTTTTTGGCGGAAGTGAGGTCAAAATAACTAAGGACGGCCAAAGACATCTAGGCGCTGTAATTGGCACTACGGACTTCAAGACCGAGTACGTAGCGGGAAAGGTGAATGAGTGGGTTAGCGAAATCCAAGCTCTATCTGAGATTGCTAACACAGAGCCACATGCGGCCTTTGCAGCATTCACCCATGGAGTCAAGCATCGCTGGAACTACCTGATGCGTGCCATCCCTGAGATCGGACCCCTCCTCCACCCTCTGGAAGAAGCTATCAGTGTCAAGTTCATTCCCAAACTAGTGAAACACCCTGACTTAACCCCAGCAGAAAGAACACTTCTTGCACTTCCACCAAGACTGGGAGGGATGGGACTAACTAATCCAGAGGAGATTGCTGACACTGAACATCAAAATTCACTTAAGCTCACGGCAGCCCTCACTGACCACATAATAGCCCAGAATGCAACAGGGGAAGTGGACACCAGCGAAGTAAATAAGATCCGTAGGGCCATTACAACAGATCGGCAGCACTGCCAAAATGACATGTTGCAGCAACTATTGCTGCAGGTTCCAGAAAATTTGACAAAAAAAGTAGCTATAGCACAGGAGGTGGGCGCCTCGAACTGGTTAACTACGTTACCGATAAGGGCAAATGGTTTCAGCCTTAACAAACAAGAATTTACAGATGCCATTGCTCTAAGGTACGGTTGGCCAGTGGATGGTTTGCCCTCCCAATGCGTGTGTGGCTCTTCCTATGACGGCGATCACGCCATGGTCTGCAAGAAGGGGGGCTTCATATGCATGAGGCATGACGAGGTAAGGGATCTCACAGCAAATATGTTGAAGGAAATCTGCCGGGACGTCATGGTAGAACCGACCCTCCTTCCACTGGATGGTGAGATCTTCCAACACAGGACTTCAAACACATCTAACGAAGCCCGTGTAGACGTCAGTGCTCGAGGATTCTGGACGCGGGGACAGCGAGCTTTCTTCGACATCAGGATTTTTGATCCCATGGCCACTTGTCACCGTAACCTAGCTCTCGATGCTGCACATAGGAGGAACGAGAACGACAAGAGAAGGGCGTATGGGGAGAGAATTCAAAACGTTGATCAAGATAGCTTCACTCCTCTAGTGTTCACAACCTCTGGTGGGATGGGCCCAAGTGCAAGATGTTTCTACGCCAGACTCGCGGAGTTGATCTCCGAACAGAAGCAGCAGCCCAGAAGTTATGTTACAGCCTGGATGAGATGTCGACTGTCCTTCTCTCTCCTTCGGTCGGCTTTGCTCTGCCTCAGGGGAACGAGAGCTTCTGCCCCTACTCCGACAACTGCTGCAGATATTGACTATGAGGCTACAGTCACTGAATGCCGCATAGATCTGCGGCTCAACTAATCTAACACAGATAGGATAGCTTCTTATGTATTAGGATATTTAATATTAAGGTAAATAAATGGTGGCGAAGGTGTGGCTATTGGGGGAGGCTGGAGGCCACGTTTGAAAAAAAAAAAAAAAAAAAAAAAAAAAGTAGTAGTAGCAGTAGTAGTATTTAAGTGGCTCTCAGAGCCATTATAAATTATTTCATAAAATCAGAAATGCGAGATTCAGATGTATATATTTTGCTAGTAAAACTATATATCGTCATTGTTTTGTGTTTAATTGAATGAATATACCATCCAAAGTTACCTGTCATTAAGCCCAACAGGAATTTGTGCTAATTAAAAACATATCCTCTACCCTTGTGAGGACTTCAAAGGAATCACATTTTTGTCTATAGCCAGAGAGACTTACTTAATATATTTTTTCTTTTTTTTTACAGGGAATAGCCCACCTGGGCACAGGTCATCGACCCACAACGGGGCCTAAGGGGCGAAAAATACGAATAAAAAGAAATTAGAAATAGTAAAGTAAATGGTTATTTTAATCTGCACCCGGAGATGCCGGGAAACCAGCTATTTAAAATGAGACAGAGCATTCTACAGTTTGGTTGTGTGAGGAAATAAGGCTGTACTATAACGGGTTATTCTAGTGTGACCGACATCCACAGAGAAATGGTGGGCACTGCGGGTAAGACGCGTGTTATGAGCCTAATGCCTATGAAACCTTCCACAGGAAAATATATCCTGTGTACTTCCTGGTACCTAAAAAGAAGACCGCTGACCTAACTAACTCTTCTTCTAGTAAATCTTTCTGGCTCTTAACCAATACAATTGTTCAATATGTTTAATGGCAATTTTGATATACAGTACTGTACACAGCCATTCAATATTTTGTCTACAAGTATGGTAGAATCAAGTGTGAATACATCGGCCTTGTATGTCCATGATTTAAAAAACAATGAATAATGTATTCCAAAATAAATGAAATTGATGGTATTATTATCTTTTTGGTCATCCAAGGTTAAGTTAGGTAGGTTTAGGTTAACATTTTGATGTAGAACATGAAAATTTTAAAGGGCTATAATACAGCTGACTATTCACCTTTCACCGAAACTGAAGAAATAATTCTTGGTGTCATGGATGATGTGGAATTTTTCCGGTTAGTGGGAAGATTCTAGAAATTGCTACCTAACCTTATCTCCGAATTGGTTCCCAGACCCGGAGAGTTTCCATAAAATCCCAGAATCATTCATTATTTTATCATCGGATTTTGCTCACAGACCAGAAATAATGCAGTTTCTGGAATTTTCAGAAAATAAGCCTTGAAAAAATCCTAGCCAATTTCAATCCTGGGCCTTGGAGAGTTCTAGCTAATGTAGATGGACATAAAGTTTCCAAGATACCTGACTCTAACGCATTTAAACTGTTTTGTACATATGGTCTTAGCTAAGTCAGATGACTTAAGTGCACTGGCAGAAGGTTAATAGCACCAGCAGAGACTTAACACATTGTAAATAGATTCTTTTAGTGTATTCATTAAGTTCTGCTTTATTTTGCTATCATTAAGAAGTATGTAATAATTAGCTTATGTTTACATTATTTTCTTTTATTTTTTAGATTTTGTAAATTTGTTCTTGATTCTTTTCTATGTAGTGAGTTATCATGTTTCGTTATTTTGTTAAATAATTTTTTTTTCAAATATAACCATATTGGCAATCTGTTTCATTCCCATCAGTTTAGAATAAATATATAGATACCCAAAGACGTAATTATTTAACCATAACCTGTTTCATATTCATATGCTTTATTATAAATTTGGTAAATATAGGTATAGCTCATCTTACAAAATAATGTGACTACAATCTTTACAGGTATATACAGAAATATAATTTGACTACAATACAAGGATACAATGAAAGTTTGATTCATGTCTTGTTTGGTGAAGATGTCAAAATACCATTTACAGATCTTAGGTAATGTGAGAAAAGCCTAACGGAACTTACGGAAAATTGAGTAATTCTCAGCAGCATTGAAATGAGCTCCCCACACTCTACAGTATGTGTGGTTAGTTTGTTCTTGTAATGTAAGACAGGTAATGGGTGGAATGATGAAGCACTGATGATAACTCCCTTAACCAAATCTAAACAAAAACATCAGGATTGTTTCTTTGATGCTACTTCAGAATTCATAAGCCACTTACATTAGTGGCAAAAAAGGGTATTGTTTCCTATAACTTTGTGTGAAAATCCCTACAATCTGGTATTTTCCACTGGCAATGAGTTAATCCTAATGCTGGCAGAAACAAAGTACTGTACTGTACTCTAATAACATATGCCTTTGTTTAATTTAACAATTTACATATATACATGGATATTATGCATTAATATATTTGTGAAACTTGTGGATGATTTTTCTTTTAAAATACTGTACTCTTGATCATCCATATATTATAACATATCCTACTTTTAATGAAGGCTATAATCTGACATTAGACATGATCATTGTATTCTTATCGTTATTATTACTACATTCTATATTAAATATTAAAAAGATGGGGAAATAATGTACAAATAACATTGAATATACCTCCTGTATATGGGTTCATGATATTTGCTCACAAGACGAACCTAACATAACCTAACATGTCTTCCTTTCCATTATTATTGTGAGCATTTGTCCATACACCACCTATATGATGCCTCTGGTGAGATTCCATATATTTACATGTAATATTTTCCAAAATAAAGACCATTTAAACAGCAGATACTTTTCTCCAACTGCTGGTTTAGTCCATGTCATTAACATATTGTATATATTTTTACTCCTGACATTGGGAAAGTGTTCATGTCTTGCTATCTTTCTTAGGGTATTTATTGCATTACTATAATCAGGTAGAGACAAGTAGGAAACATTATCTCAAGGTTTCATATCTCGTAGATAACTGGCCTTTGTACTTGTATAATATGAAAGTAAAGATTTTTGGGACAAAGATAATTTCCTGTTTGATAGAAAACTAACAGTTATGGTGATATTTCTTAAAGATTTTATCCCAATTCATCTGTACATTGTTCATAACTGCCATAGTAAAATTAACATTATAATACCTAATACTGTACTTTGTTATATTCTACTGACTTCATCCACAGAACAGGCCATAGTTCTCTTTACACTCACCCAACCCCAACTTCGTGACAAACTTAATACTTTATTGTTAGATTTAATATGGACAAAGAATAATAGAACAGATGCTACCCTTTATTCCTACGTTCTTATGGCTGTAACAGGCTATATTTACCAATATTCACTGTAAGTGATCGTATTTTAAGTGATCGTATTTTAAACCCAGTATTGGCTTATAATCCAAGGAAAAGGGAAAATTTGGTGCACCTTATCTTGGGATTCAAGTTTTTCATGCTGGTAAATCGTGCTGCACGAGTACATGTTTCGTGCCACTGACAACGTTTTGAGGGTCGCAATGTACCAACCTCCCAGTCTTCCGCCAGTTGGTACACCTGACTACACAACGATGACGTATTAACAGCACCCAATGATCGGGAACCACCATGGCCATTCTTGAATAATCGGTAAACTTTTCTTCCATCGCATTACGACCGCCGGGATACCATCGTGTACAACATCGTGTACTCGACTGCAGTTCTTGTATTTGGCCCTTAGCTGCTAGAGGATGGCTCTAAGAGCCTGAGGTGACGGAGATTGACTCTATCCGGCTTGATGGGTACTTTGAGTAGCTGAATTATAAGGCCTTGCGATAGGTGACGAGGTCGATAAGGTCCATTAAACCAAAAACTTGCCAAGCTTTAACCATTCTAAATACTCTAGGATCCGATAGTCAAGACACTTAGGGCCAATTGCAAGATCAGCCGTGGTGTATACCATGCTGTAGTACTCCCATGGTTGTTATGCAAGAAGCGTTTTTGGCTAAAAAAAATATGTACGATTCGTTATTGGAACATGAGGAAATTTTGTGGTGCACGTACCCCCGCGCCCGATGATCACTACGAGGGAACTATTTTTGAAACCAAAAGAAAGAAAATTGATTTGGATGCACATAAAATGTATAAATCTGCAAAGGAATAATATTTCTTATATGATATACTCCATATAGAACAGCACATGCAGAATTGTATTGTTCTTTTTAAAAGCGGTCCATGTTTGTGTACGAGAAATGCCGCCAGCCTCTACTTGTCTCAACGCCGTTTATATCCTCCAAATTCGCCTAACCATCATAAAAGGTAAGCCTTTAAGATAACTAATACAACTAATTTATGTGTAGATATGTAGTGAAATCAAATTAAACTAAAAAAAAGTCGTAAATGGTCTATTTGAAGAGTGGTGAGAACAGCTTCCTCTATGATGGTGAATGACGTCCTTTATCAGAATTAATATCGACCCAATTTTCGTAAAGAGGGCAATTAATAACAGCCCAGCACTACTAAAATAATTGTTTCCTTAGTATAATCACTTATTAGCCTATATTTTTTATTTTAATAAGTCCAAATATGCCAGGTAACTAGTGCTAAGTACTTCCCAGGCATGTTTCGTTTGTGTATCAGTTTAACCACAATTTGCTACTAATAAGATAAATTCAGTGACCTAAATTCATGTTTTAGTTTTTTGTTCCCTTAGTGACTCAATGTATTACAAGAAAGAACTACTTTACGACTTGTTTGGACCAACAGTTGGAGTGGTAATATTAATTAACTTTGCCATTGACAGTGGTAGAATCAAATGTAGATATATTGGCTTTGTATGTCCATGATTTCAACAAAAATGAATAAGTCCTTCTAAAGTAAATGGAATTGATGATATTATTATCTTCTTGGCCATCCAGGTAATTTAATGATTTTAAATTGACCGATCTTTACCAGTTAAGATAGGTTACGTTAGATTAGTTAAGTTGGGTTAGGTTAGGTTTGGTGACATTGAAATTATGTTTTTTCAAATACCAAGTAGGTGGATGACCTAAACATTCATTTTATCAAATTGTTTTTTTACAAATTCATACTCCGTAAAGTTCAAATGGCAATCACTTCATGATAGATATTTCACCCTATACACTAAAGCTACTTTATGTAAGAGGAAAAAATTGGCACCAAATTGTATTGTTTAATACCAAAAGAAGTCATTGATGATAATATTTAATAACAATATTTCAGGTATTACGACCTGGTCGTCGGGTCGGAACACCGTCGTAAGTCCAGGAGAGACTCTAATACGTTTTCATCTTTAAACTCCTTGTATCTTACCTAACTCACCTTGATGCTCCACTCAATTATAGCTAGATGTAATAATTGTAGAAAGTAATCACAGGTATGACTCCCTTTACTGTTAATTGTTTTTATATTACAATTCTTGGATATTCAGAGATAATGAAATTATGAATCTTCAATATAAGTGATATACGTACATTCTAATGATGACAACAGAAATATGTCAGACTTGACAAATTAACTGTGACCATAAATTAACCTAAGTAAATATGTCCTTAATTCAACCTTTAAAATACGAAAGACAGTATACTTTATTTTATGATAGTTAAGTCAGTTTCCAGTTAGGTTAAGTTAGGTAGGTTAGGATAACATTTATATATAGATCATTAAAATTTAAAGGGCTTATAATTTTTGTTCTATAAATTTCTCCAAAAGAAGGGATCAAAGTTTTGGAATACCATAACAATATACACTACAGTACATTAGAAAAAACAATAATTTTTTTTAGTGTGTGTTGCATATCAAACCAAACAAATCTGAGTTTCCATTGGAATTTTTTATTTTTATTTTTTTAAGACAAAATTACCCTCAATATTTAGATGCTGTAAACTTATAAATATTAACCCTCATAAATATAGATGTTTCATAATTCGCAAATTTAACTAACACAATATTAATGACCTTATTTTCACTTACAGGTAGAGTTACAGCTGACTATTCACCTTTCACCAATACTGAAGAAATAAATCTTGGTATCATTTGATTGATGGGGAATTTTTCCAGTTCCAGGGAAGATTTTGGAATTTGCTTTCTAACCTAACCTCGGAACTGGTTCCCAGACTCGGAACAGAAAAATTTGGAGACGTTCCGTAAAATCCCCAAATTACTCATAGACCAGAAAAAATGCAGTTTCTGGAATTTTCTGAACATATACTTTGGAGAAATCTTAACATACTGTATGCCTTAATTATTATTATTATTATTTTTTTACACTTTGCATACATACGTGGATATTACGTATTAATTTATTTGTGAAATTTGTGGATGATTTTTCTTTTAATATACTTTACTCTTGATCATCCATATATTATAACATATCCTACTTTTAATAAAGGCTATATTCTGAAATAAGCATTATCATTGTATTCTTATCCTTATTGTTATTACAGTTTATATTAAACATTAAAAAATGCAGGAATGATTTGCAATTAACATTGCAGACTGTATTGAGGATATTTTTAAACCATTTAATTATTATCTTGTTCTATGTTTAACATTATTAGTCTCTGATTAGTTGGTAGAATTTCATGACTATACCTACTGTATATGGGTTCCATGACATTTGCTCACAAGATGAACCTAATCTAACGTAACATGTCTTCATTTCCATAATAGTTGAGTATATGCCTTGTAAACAAATGTCTGCACACTAACTATATGAAGGCTCTCTGGTGAGGATCCATATACAATATTTACATGTAATATTTTTCCCAATAAAAAACCATTTAAACAGCAGACACTTTTCTCCGCCTTCTGGTTTAGTCCATGTCTTAACACACTGTATACATTTTTACTCCTCACATTGGGGTAGTGTTCATGTCTTGTTTTATTGAAAGGGTATTTATTGCATTACTATAATCAGGTGGAGAAAAGGAGGAAATATTATCTCAAGTTTTCATATCTTGTAGATAACTGGCCTTGTATAATATGAAAGTAAAAATTTTGATATAAAGATAATTTCCTGTTTGATAGAAAACTAACAGTTATGGTAATATTTTTCAAGATTTTATCCCAATTCATCTGTACAGTGAGTTCATCACTGTCATAACAAAATTATAATACCTAATACTGTACTTTGGTATATTCTACTGACTTCATCCACAGAACAGGCCATAGTTCTATTTATTACACTCACCCAACCCCAAGTTCATGAAAAATTTATAACTTTATTGCTATTACACTCAATTCCTACGATTTTATGGTTGCCACAGGCATTATTTACCTATATTCACTGTAAATGATCGTGTTTTAATTCCAGAATTGGCTTATAATCCAAGAAAATAGGAAAATGAGGTGCACCTTATTTTGGGATTCAAGTAGACCTGTGCAAATAGGTACTAGTCGATCCATAGTTTACCATGATGAGATGTATCAAGTGAAACATGTATATGGAGCAAGTAACAAGATCACTAGATTACAAGATGTTGTAACCGCTAGATTAAGGTTAGGATATATGTACCTCTGGCGGTATGTTCCTCAAGCAGATGTAAACAAGACTAAATGTAAAGTGTGTGGCCAGACATATAGCCACACATTTGAACACTACTGGTTCGACTGTGTGAAGATAGAACCTCTTAGGGACAGGTCCAAGCACACTGTGTGTGAAATGGCACAACACTTCATCTCTAATGGCAAGATAGTCGACATATTAAGATTGTATCCATTTTTTTGCACTTAGTAACTATATCAGTTCTCATGTATAGAACCAAATATACAATGTGCTTGAATACTTCTCACGCAAATGTGAATAACAAAGTGTGCGGCCAGACATACTGCCTCACACGCCTGTACACACGCATTTGTGAACAAGTTACCCTTTATGTATAGAACTAAACAAATAATGTAATTGAAATACTGTGTAACATTCAGTACCATAATATCCTGACAACGGGGGTTAATTATTATGACCCGTTGTAAACTCTACTCTGTAATTCTTTTGCGCTACCGCTCACAGGATGAGTGTGGGTTGCACAATAAAGTAGCCGCTGTAAGAGGCAAAATCAAATCACTTTCACGCAGTGAGGTTCCAGGTACCCAGAGATAACTGCCCGTGAGACCCAAAAACGAGTGAATTACTACACTACGAGTTTACTGTTTATCACCTCAGTGCATGTGGCTTACTGTGAGGGAATTCATACACCACGTGATGCCCCCAGAACACCATCTGTGAGGGAGTTACTACACCACGTGAGGTCACTCATAACACCATCTGTGAGTGAGTTACTACACCACGTGAGGTCCCTCATAACACCATCTGTGAGGGAGTTACTACACCACGTGAGGTCCCTCATAACACCATCTGTGAGGGAATTACTACACCACGTGAGGTCCCTCATAACACCATCTGCGAGGGAACTACTACACCACGTCAGGTCTCTCCTAACACCATCTGGGAGGGAGTTACTACACTACGTGTATGTTCACTGTACAGTATGTTCCTTTGCCCTTCTCTAATGAAGGCTTTTGTTAAACCACCAATGTATGTAATAAGTCATTTATGTCCAATGTATATTTTCAGCCTTCGGGCTGCAGAACTTTTTCAATAAACCGTTAATTGTTATTATTTTTATTATTATTATTATTATTATTATTATTATTATTATTATTATTATTATTATTATTATTATTATTATTATTACACACACACACACACACGAGTATAGTATTCATCGAGAAAATATTTACGCTCTAAAATAATGAGATATTTTGTAATCCAGTACTATATAGATTACTTGCTATAAATCAGTCTTTTAACGTTGCTTTAAAAGAAATAGTTATTGTATCCTACATTGTCCTTAATGTAAATTTTATAGGAAATGGCAAACACTATCAGGCAACCGAACAGCCAATCAGAAATATAGTTACCTCTGGCGTCATTGATTAAGTTTCTGTACAAGTCTGTTGTCTCTCGCCAATAAGTACCCCAGATTAACAACTATCGGGACAAATACGTTGGAGACGTCGGGAAGGAAGGACCACCTGAGTGTTGCTGAGCCAAGTAAGTGAAAACAGCGAGTTTCCAGGGCAGAGTATAGCGATTGGTGGGGAATTATATTTCTTGCAGTTTGTGGGTTTTCTGGTACGAAAGTACGATAGTGGTTTTTGTTTCATGGTTAAGGAGATTTGTTTCATAATCTAACCCATTATTTTTTTTTAAATTGCCACGAAAAAATTGAAAGGTGGGAGGGGAAAGTTTCGTTTAATCGTTTCTTTAACAGACGTGCAGACATGTAGAGTCACCAAAATATAATTCTGCACCTTTATGGTGTTATACAATATGACACACCTGCCCAAGAATTCTGACCAACACTCATAAGTAGGGCCCGGATAGTTATGCATTTGCATATTTCATATGCAAATGCATATTTTGCGTGATTTCTATGATAAGTGCATATTACCTAGATAACTGCATATAAATGCATATTTTGGTAAAATATTCATCTGGCAGTATCTCTTTGTTGCCACTGAATGAGCACACGTGGTACTGGGAGGTGAGGTGAGGTGTGGTTAGGTGAAGTGAGGTGAGGTCACGTCGCTTTAATCTGTTGGTTAATGGTGTTCTTGATGAACTGAAAAGTTTGTAGTCTGATGCTTACTATGGTAAACTGAGTAACGTGTTGTACAAAAACAAGGGATTTGAAAAGCTGAAAAAAGTCAGTCAGATAATGTCTGGTGATGCTATTATTGACGAGACGGTACAGCCACTCACTATGTCAGACCTCCTATGTATGAAACATGCACCAATCGTCTCGTGTGATGTAGAAAGGGTGTTCTCAGAATATAAAGCTATGCTGACAGACAACAGGCGGGGTTTTAACTTTGAGAACTTACGCCACCATGTCATCATCAAATGCAACCACAATCTGTAATGTCTGAAAATATGCCAGTCTATAATGTAAATACAAGTTCATATATATTTTTTGAAGCACTTTCACATAGATATGTTAAATACATTACGTATATTGCGTAATAAACATTAACATTAGTTTATATTAACTATTTTGTTTCCGTATAACCTGCATTCTTGGCTTTATAAGCGATTTTTTAGTGCATATAAATGCATATTTCCCCTGTTTTAGTGCATATTTGCATGCATATTTCATGGTTTTTTTAGTGCATAACTATCCGGGAATACATATGAAACCCGTAACTTATGAGTCATAAGTTACGGGTTTCATATGTATTCCTGTTATTATCTCTGCATTAACTATATTCGATGTACAGAATGCATCGTATTGGTTACACAATGCATCACACAATCAAACCTTCCAACCTTACCAAATGGAAAAGGCCTCAGTCTGTGATCGTTTCGAAGGCCGTCAGACCCAAGGGTGCAAAAAAAATTATTTTTGTTGACTGTACAATCTGTTTCTAAGGTACCAAGCAAGGTTAGTTTTAGATGTTATAAGCCAGATTTTTTATATCCTCCCCATGTTAACTTTCGATGAAGTTAGTTTTGTCATCATTGAGTGGAAAATGCTGAAGCATTCAGTTTATGTAGCAAAATATTTTAGTTTAAACTTCATCATAGTTCATGAAAGAAAAATCGATCTTTGACAATAAATATTTTGTGTATGTGAATAAATATTGAGGGGTACGATAGAGACGAGTATACTGGTCGACCGAAGGTGAAATGGGAAATGTCCTTCAGGTCTCCCAAAGAAAGACTATATGACAGAAATCTGTAAAACAGAAAAATATATAATACGGAGTTCGACTCATGATTACACTGTTCACTGCTATAATTCAATGTTTTATCAATAGTGAAATAAGAGTATAGTTATTACCAAGTTAACAGGATGACGAGCAAATAAATCTAAATGTTCAGTAAGTTCTACATTCCTTCAGTCATTATGTTCCGCTCCTGTTAATCAACTTTTTTACTATACTTATTTGGGGGTAAGTAGAGCAAATTGAAGAGAGAACATTAATCGTTTGGTTGATTCTAATAATAAAGACCAGGGGCTGATGAATATTCTCTGATATTATGACACTACAAAGCTGGTAGATGTTAAAAGTGCCTCGATGCGTTAGAGCCTTCAGTAATAATGATACAGTACTGCAATTTAGAAAGAAAAAAACATGAAATTACCTGTTCTTAGTAATTTCATATAAAACAAGGAATTAAATATTAAGAAACTACACGGTTAGTTGTGAAAATTGTTTGACTAAATACTATTATACAGGCCATGTGTTTTTTGTTAGTTTTTAAAAGCACAGCAAAAATTCGATGATGTGGAATGACAACATATTAATGTAATTTCCTGTTCTTAGGATGACAGAATTAGTTTTGACAATGAATAAACCTAAAACAAAAACATCTGACAGAAAGATTTTCTATAAAAAAATTGAGCTGCCAGTTATTCAAATAGACACTCCCGTTTGACAGAGGCAGCCAGGATGGAGAAGCGACGTATTCATAATCGAGCAGTGATTGCAGATCGAGCCAAGATCGTATGGATGTGGATAGGTGGCTTAACGGCACGAGAAATATCCATTGAGACCGGGGCAAGCGTGACCACCGTGTACAGGTGGATCAGGCGGTGGCAGGAAGAAGGCACAGTGGCCACAAGACCCTACCGTAGACGACCTCGCTTGGTGGAGAGAGACACTAACGTCGTTGTTGACAGAACCCCCAAGTCGCAGCTCATGACAACGAGTGAAAATGTCTCCCACACTCTACAGTCTAATATTGTCTCTAACACTTTGCAGACTCACAATATTTCTAACTTTCTGCAGACTCACAATGTCCCCAACACTCTCCAAACTGAGAGTGCCTCCAGCAGCTTTCAGACACTTCGAGCCTCTAGTGGAGAGAAAGATAATTATTTCCGGGAGAGCAATGTTAATGAGTTTCTACCTCTCTACTGTGAGCCGTCAGTGCAATTTTACAAGGACAAGTGGATGCTTAACACCCTTAGATACTTGCAACAATATCAGGGACCTTGTGGCAATCATGTTGGTGTTATGACACATTCTTGTATACATCCAGAATGATATAGATCTTAACGTGATTTTATCACAAGGGAAATAAAGAAAGAATGTCAGAGGAATGAATAAAGGCTTGAATAGTTCTTTTTGGTCTTATCGCCAAGTCATGAAGTGTGACAAGGAAATTTATCCCACTGGTTGCCACTGAGAGAATAATACTTATAATAGAGATTATAATTAAATCACTATATTAAATGATATGCTTGTACTGAAATACACGAACAGTTCTCAATATTTCTTATGAAATGATGTTTTAATATATGTTCAAGCTATTTCCACTTGGACATTGAACTAAAATACATAAAGGAACTACTCTTTAACAATGGTTTCCCTAAGATATTTACAGACACTTATATTGGCAAAACCCTTAATAGGTTTTTTAGTCCCACACAGCCTCAAATCCACACTGTCCCTAAATATTCCATCTCACCATCCCGTACACAGGCCCACTCAGTTTCACCCTTAGAAATAAACTTAAGAAGCTTTTCAATGAATTCTATCCACAAATTTCTCTTAGACTAATCTTTAAAACCCAGAGTTCAATTAAAAAATATTTTAAAATTAAAGACACCATACCCACACACCTGCAATCCTCAGTTGTTTATCAATTTACGTGTGCTAGCTGTATGGCAGCATATATAGGTAAAACTAAAAGACATTTGACAACTCGCATCCATGAACACTTGGGCCGTTCCGTTCGAATAGGCCAGTTAATCGCACAACCGCCACATTCAGCTATTCGTAACCACGCCCACCAACATGACCACCCGTTTTCGCAGTCTGATTTCTCAGTTCTTGGCAGGAGCGACTGTGATACAGACCTCCTCATTATGGAGGCATTACACCAGTATAAAGCAAAGCCATCCCTTTGTGATATGGCCTCTAGTGAATTACTGTGTTTTTCTCACTAAGGCTCGTCTGAATTTAGGTAATACCCCCCTGTATAGTTTATTTCATGCTTTTTTTTTCCTGATTTTAGCTGTATGTAGGTCTCTCGTCATTTTTCTCGGTTTTGAATTGGATTGCTCTTTTTTAAATTTGTAAAGTTTATCGAAGGTAAATTTTCATATAATATTATGTTTTTATTGCATATCACATGTATTTTTTAAAACTTTTTCGAAACTTTTGTGTTTTTAGGCTCTGATGATGGAAAACGATTATTTCCGAAACGTTAGCGATTAAAAGAAGCCCACATGGTCAAGATGTTTGTGTTTACACTGGTTCTCCTCTTCGCTACGTAATATTTGTTTTGCATATTTTCGTTAGCTATTTTTGATAAATTATCTTATTGGTTTATATCAAAGCTGTTAACCCCTAAAGAAATATATATATTATAACTTTTTAAATCCTTGTATATGTGTTCTTCATATGTCCTTTACACAATATCTTACTCTAAGCTGATTCTACTGTAAATACAATTACATACGAACTGTCAAAATATTAACTGAGAAATAACTGCATTAATAGATGTGAAGCCAAGGCTCAGCACTGTGGCCTGCATCTGTTTCTTCTCTTAGGTTTCAGCATTTAACAACATATAACATTAATTCAGGAGTGATTTTTGTTTTTTTCATTAAGAATAAAGTGAATTTATATTTTCTTGGTTGTTTTATTAATTTATATCATATTTTCGATCCCATAAACATTTATTAAGCGAGTATTTACTCATCTAATCAATTACTTAATTTACTGTATTTCACTTGGTTGTATTAGTTATAATGATTTGGTTGTACTACAAACTATTTTCTTTATTTTCAGACATCAATCATTTGCCATGTTTGTTATAGTGCTAGAAAAATTAACACTTTTTTGAAGATAGATGTTAACACAAAAATTAAATTGGAGTAATTTGTAAGGTTAAGACATAAGGTAATGGTATAAACGTGTTTACACCTAAGGTAATGAGGGGGCCCTACAGACACTAAAGCCATTATAGGTCTTAGCTGAGTTTCTGACTGAAAAAAAAAATAAATAGCTGAGTACATGAAAATATTGAGTGAATTTTTTTACCATTTTACACTTATTCATATAAGTTCTGGGTGGGGATTTTTGGACCCCACATTACTCATCGAGGGATAAGAAATGGAAGTACGGAGGAGAAAACCGAGGATTTAAAGACCAATGGCCTTAAGCTTTTGCCTATATATCCGCTTCCCCAAGGGGCCTTGGAGCCCTCATTTGCAAAGAGAAATTTGCCTACAACAACAATAAAAAAACAGTATCGAGAGACATTTTACGAAAATATAAATATGTGTGTGTGTGTGTGTCATATTGAGTTAATACTACTGCGTTCATGTAAACACAGTGCAACTGACGGTTTGCATTAAAGAGTTAAATTCTTGTTTTTATTGTTATGTCTTCATGGAAACTGTTTCATCGTTTCATTTATGAGGTTGTTTACTGTCGCAAGGTAACCAAAGTTTCATGAGTTACAGGGTAGGTTACGTTAGGTTGGTTGTTTAAATGATGATGCTATATATTTACAGTTGCATCGTATCTCCTGATAGTTTGTATACTCAAACTAGTTTGAATTTTGGATTTTTTTTTATAGAAATTACCTCTATTTTACATTTATCCCGATAAATACAAAATGACAGAAGTAAAATATTGTGCCTCTATTTTCCAGAATAGAATGATGTCATTCAGCCTTCAAATGCTGTTGGCGGTGTTTACACTTCTGACCCCAGTAGTAACAATTGCTCCTACGACTGATATGGTGGGTAAAATGGTGTTTTGGAACCTAGAACAGCACTTCCCCGGGTGTCACCTGGTGCTGATCACAACACAACACTCACGCGTGTCCTCCAGTATAATCCGGTGAAGAACAAAATTTACCTATGAGTTAATTCTTATATATTACTATATATTTGCCACCTCCTCTACTGATATAATAATAATAATGATAATAATAATAATAATAATAATAATAATAATAATATTAATAATAATAATAATAATAATAATAATAATAATAATAATAATAATAATAATAATAATAATAATAATAGATAATAATAGATAATAATAGATAATGATAATAATAATAATAATAATTTATATTCGTCAGACACATGGGTGTGGGTGTTGCGGCTGGCGTGGTAGTGGAGGCAGGGTGGGTGTTGTCTCAGGACCAGCTGACCCAGGACCACCTCCTGCAGGGGCTGTGGGAGGACACCAGAACCACCTGCCGGGCCCTCATCCTTGACCTCACCACCAGTAACAATACTAACCTCGTGCTCGGGTACAGTATGTTTCAGAAATGCCCGTAGTCCTCACTGTCGAAGAAAATTCACGCGTACTATTATTTTACTATACATCCTGAAATTCGAACAGGAGTTTTCCTGACTTTTGCCTCTACCACTACTTTTTGGCAACAATCCTTTTTTGTTTAATCAGCTACTGTAATATATCATGCGATAACTTATTCGATTCATTTCGCATATCCGATATAAATTCGGAGCTGTTGTCATCAGAGATGATGAAAACTTTCAAATTAATAGTAAAAGAACTTTTAAAAATATGTACTGCTGTGGGTGATGAGCGAGACACCTCGAATGAACAGAACCGAAACAGCGATTAACGTTATAAAGTGATGATAATCTCAGAATAATTCAGTTAAATAAATTGGGTCTGTGTATTAAGTCACACTGTAAGTAACTTTGGTATATTGTTACGGAGTTGTGAGTGAAAGATGAATTACAAACCTGCGGAAAACACTTTACAAATTCATGAAATTTGTTTTTGTTTTTTTTGTTAATGAGAAATGATAGTTTTACCTGTGCAGTATTTTGCTTTCGAGACGATTATGCAGCAGACTGATTCAATAACAGTGTGTGGATAACATTGTTGGGTAAGTCTTAGGTAATGTTCTATCATGCGTAAGTTACGGTAACACTTTTTATGATACTGTCAAATTTAGGCAATTCGTAAACTTATTATCCATTACATTATATCTAAAGTATCGATGTATTTTGATATGTTCTCTATTTAGGTTAAGGGTTATTCATACACTCAATCTTCTCTTTCCAGCTTGGTTGAATCTTCAAACTTGTGGCAGAGATCATAAACGGTGGTAGCAGTGGTGGGTGGGAGGGCAGGAGTGAAGGACGTCCTCCTCCACCATAGTCTCCGCAACACCGTTCACGGCCTCTACCTGGCCCTCCACGACCTCCCCCTTCACACCCCACCGCGCCACGGTAATTCACTCCTCAGGAGGATCGTCCCACAGCAAGGTTATTAACTTATATCTTCTAAATTTACTATCGGTTTAAATCTCACTCATCATATCTGTGTCATATCATGAATGATATCAAGAAGTTGCAAATTACATTGTTTTTCTGTTCATATGTGGCATACATGCACAACTTTGCAGATATGGAAAAACACGAACATAATAAAACACACACACTCACACACACACACACACACACGCACTCTATTGTACAATGTACATTATAATCATATCCTGTTTTTTATACACGAAAATGCATTTTTGGTTGTGCTATTCTCATGTTTCATTTCCAACACGGAACATGGTACAAGTTCAAAATACCATGCGTTTGGGAACTTTCGATACGACTAGATTTCATTGAGCAGATTGGTCCTCCTCTGGAATTGTCACGTTGTCACGTTACCCTGTTAGGTCCAGGAGTGGTACCCTTACAAAATTTCAAGGAAGATTGCGTTCGTCTTCGGAGATACACGGTTATAGTTTTGCCCCCCCCCCCTCCCGCCGTCAACAAACTTGGTCTGCCTCTCGACCTGCTAACTCACAGGACCGAAAATGATATATTTTGCCAAGTTGCTCCAGCAAACTTACGGTCTACGCAATCTGCTATGCCCTGGGCGCTACAAGGAACCCGTCCCTCGCTATCAACCTGGGGGACGAAGGAATTTCTTTTGTCCCGGATTCGGCGATCACGGACCATACTCACCTCGGAGGATGGAATCTCTCTGTTGATAGTGGAATCGAATTCTTACCAAGATTTGCATTCACTTTCCCTGATAACCTTTTGTGTTTGAGACATCTTCTCTATTCTGGTTAATTGCTCTGCGCAAGAACTCGAAGGAAAAATCTGTACCATTGCATTCACGAATTGCTTGATGGTAACCTGAGGTCCACCCTGGAGCTCCGCATCTACCAGTAGCAGCATAAATCTCTGGAATGTGTCCTTGTTCTGTAATTGGCTAAACTACCGGAGTATATAAATGACACTTTTTTTTTAGTTACTGAACTAGTAGTTACATTATTTGCTAATAAATGATGATTTAATACACATTTCTTAAGTGCGACTGTTTTATAATTTTCTTTAACATATTGCATGCAAATATATGTATTACACATCTCACTCTAGAGAGATAGAGAGAGAGAGAAGAAGGTGAGATGTATTAAATCTATTATTTAGTTTCTTCGGCAGCATTAGCGAGTGAGCGTGTGTGGGTGTACCGGCGGTGTCTGTACTGCAACAACGGGGAGGCGGACGTCCAACTTATGCACAGGTGGAACCTCACCTCCCTCCCCCATCATACTGATGACCTCTTCCAAGGTGAGATCTATTAGTAGTAGAATATTTTTTTTGTGTAATTTCTCTGATATAATTTTGATCTGGTTCCTAAATAACTTGCATTGATGGTAGTCTTAGTACTATAAGTTTATGTATATTTCAGTTAATAGTGTTATAACATTACTCTGAAGTATATGATAGATTTCATAATACTTTAAAAGCCACATCAAAGAGTATTTTAGTTTTGACCAGTAACCAAGACATCTAATAGGTATTAAACAAATTTATAGATTTTTTGTACGCCTGCATGGAATTATAGGGTCTTATGTTTTTAGTCCTTATCTATATACATAAAGAGAGAGGACTGAAATATGGCGTGGAAATGTGCATGCACCCCAGAAATGTCTAAATAATGGAATTTTGGGGAGTTGGCCCTAGGGAGGTGGGGGGAGGGTGGAGGAATGTTGGGAGTCATACAGTGTGATAACATTTACCACACCTTTAACACCCTCTACCAACCTGTTAGACTAAGAACATCAACCTGCACCAACACTTTCGTAATGGAAAAGAAAAATAGTCCACTTACCCAACCCAATGGTATGTAGTATAGAAGATAATGTAGTGCATATAGTGAAGACGATACTGTAGAGTATGTAGTGTAGTTGTTAGTATATTAGAATGGTACAATGTAAATCAGGGGTTCTCAAACTTTTTTCAACCAAGGACCCTTTATATGAGAGGAAATAAACCGAGGACCCCCTCACATATGTCCCCCCAAATAATTTTATATTAGGCCTATTTTTCACACTTCTATATAGGTTATGTGGACAAACAAACACAAATCAAAAGAAATGTATTATATATATGTAACCGGTCGGAATTTGCTGGACTTTAATTTCTCACTTGACTTGGGGTTTATTAAAATTTAATAGATGGTAAAGGCAGTGGAAGCGCCCCTTTGAGAAAAATCCCGAACCAGCACAAGAACACTTAAATCTACTACACAAAATGAACTGTCCGTGACCCGTGGAAGGATAGCGTCTGTGACTGGGATGAATGAGACACACTGTAAAATTTAGACACTTATATTCCCTCCAACACTACAAACACAATCAAATAATGGTACACCAATATGCGCACCTCTTAACTTAAACTTTAACCACTACTCTGGGGAATAAAAGTTATACATGACATAGAAATTATTAGAAACACAGGCAACAATAAATTTAAAGTATTAAGAAATGTTAATTGCACATATGAAACAGGCCTCTTAAGGGCTTTCACAAAATAATATCAGTCACTTAGGAAATGGTATTAAAAAATAAGAAATTAACTACTCTACAATGAATAGGCCTTAAGGGCTTTCAGCAAAATAATATCACTCAACAAAATTATAGCACCCCAACAGGTGTACACTTCCTAACCTAACCTAACCACTGCTCTGGGGAACAAGGTTATACCTGAGATCAGAATTATGAAGAATTAGAGGCATTAAAAGAATCAAATCACAGTATCACTCTGGTTCCACTTAATGGCACAAACATTCAAAAAAACACTACTATCAAAATTATTTAAGAAATATTAAACTACACACGTCAAGATAATATCAGTCTGAGGAATGGTGTTAACTACACCCGTGATAAGGAAGATAAAATGTTCCTCTAGGTGTCTCCTAGAGTCCTAGACTCACGGTCTCAGTGTGTGACCATTAATATACTCAGATAGCCTCAGTGTACTCCCAGTGCGTCCATGGGCAGGAAGAGAGTGAGCCAATCAGACCCTGTGCAGTTGAGAGGAGCTTTAGCTTCCCGTTAGCAAGAGGGTTTCACTAAGCGGCTCTGGACATGTGGTGTTGTGAGCCGACGTCAGCTGGGCACCCAGACGGCTAGATTCCCTCAAGAGATCCTTTGGTACCCCGCTAAACAGTGACAGGCCTACTCTGATCGGTCCAATGGCGACAATCGCCACCCTCAATCATCAACGGCAGTCTCAAACGGCAGTCAATCTCTCGCAGTCAAACTCCGGTCAACTCCAGTCAACTCCAGTCAAGTGGGTTCTGACGGAAACCCTGAAATGAACTCACTGTTAGCTCTAGTTTACTTTATCACTGCCCTATCTAACCCTGTCTGAGATCGAATGAGACTTACTTGTTATACTGCAATAGCGCAGCACAGGTGACTAGGCCACGTGACTATTTCTGATGGACGCGCGGAACGTCTTGTCTGTGTGAATGCTCTCCGGGACTGGCCTAGCCAGCGTCGTGTCTCCCCAAGGCGCTAGCTTGGGCCTACGTGATATATTTTCCGCCTAACTAATAACTCCTTGGGACACCCGTAACATTATTCAGACTGCTAAACGATCTATAATAATTTCAAATTCAATAATAGTCCCTTAACTTCATGAATCGCATCATTATTAATTCGGTAAATCATATTTAATATCATATAGGCCTAGTTCCGCAATCTCTCGCTACGAGCAGGCAGCGCTCCCTCCCCTCAGATGACCTTGAACGCTCAGTATCACTCATGGCGGGGCATTTGAAATTACTCTGAAATTTCTGGATATCACAATCGACCCCCCTAAAAAAAGACAGCACTGTCCTCATGTGCTGAGAAAACATGCATACGACCCCCCTAAAATTTTGTTCTAAGGACTGCACCTCACCCCTTTAACGTGCTAAACGCAGCATTTGTCTTCTCTTCTCTCCTTTTCTCTCCCGCTAACACTCGACCCCCCTAAAAAAAGACAGCACTGCCCTCATGTGCTGAGAGAACAACTTAGAACCCACCTTCAACTCTGTACTATTCCACTCGCAGCTAGCAACTCCATTTCTTCCTAGCCCAACTCAATCCAACCAGAACATCACGCTCCCCTTTTGCCTGGCCCTTAACTAGAGAACCAATGTCAAAATTAATACCAGCCCAAAACAAACATGCTCTCCTTTGGCCTGGCCCTTGAACTAAGAGGAACCAGTGTCAAAAAAATACACAGTCCAAAACAAGCATGCTCTCCTTTTGCCTGGCCCTTGAACTAAGAGGAACCAGTGTCAAAACAATACTCAGTCCAAAACAAGCATGCTCTCCTTTTGCCTGGCCCTTGAGCTAAGAGGAACCAGTGTCAAAACAATACTCAGTCCAAAACAAACATGCTCTCCTTTTGCCTGGCCCTTGAGCTAAGAGGAACCAGTGTCAAAACAATACTCAGTCCAAAACAAACATGCTCTCCTTTTGCCTGGCCCTTGAACTAAGAGGAACCAGTGTCAAAACAATACACAGTCCAAAACAAACATGCTCTCCTTTTGCCTGGCCCTTGAGCTAAGAGGAACCAGTGTCAAAAAAATACTCAGTCCACGTCTCCGAACCTCATGCCGGCAGACCAACCCTCTGAAAATGTACCAGTCCATCTTAGTGAGGCCCTGGACATTACAACCGTACTCTCAATCCCGCTCATGACAGCAACTCAATCCCGCTCATGACAGCAACTCAATCCCGCTCATGACAGCAACCACTACTCAACGCACATCTCTGACCTAACCATCTCTCCAATCCCCTCTGCCCTACTCATTACCATGCACCCTAAACTGCAATCGGTCGGCTTCATCTTGTCTCTCAGCTGGAGGGCTCGATCAACCTCTCTGAACTACTTACATACCCCTATATTTCCCACTTGGACCTCACACTTCCTTGACTGCTGGACGTGTGCCTGACATTCACCCCTTGTTTCCTCCCTGAACCGTTGAATGTGTGCCTGAGACTCCCACTTGAACCTGTTTACCTGTGCTTGATAATCCCTCTTTAGGTCTCCGAACTCCTCTCTCAGCTGTACCAAGGTCCCGCGGCCGTCTCTCTTCCTCCTCATACACATCTCTATTGTCAAGCCTAACCAACTCAGTCCGGGCACAAGGATGAGCATCAGTGCGAGTTCAATCCCTACCATTGCTAACCAACACATGATGGCGTTCATTATCCCAACCACAGTACTATCAGTCACGACATTAAAAACTACGCTCTGGTACCATTTGTAACCGGTCGGAATTTGCTGGACTTTAATTTCTCACTTGACTTGGGGTTTATTAAAATTTAATAGATGGTAAAGGCAGTGGAAGCGCCCCTTTGAGAAAAATCCCGAACCAGCACAAGAACACTTAAATCTACTACACAAAATGAACTGTCCGTGACCCGTGGAAGGATAGCGTCTGTGACTGGGATGAATGAGACACACTGTAAAATTTAGACACTTATATTCCCTCCAACACTACAAACACAATCAAATAATGGTACACCAATATGCGCACCTCTTAACTTAAACTTTAACCACTACTCTGGGGAATAAAAGTTATACATGACATAGAAATTATTAGAAACACAGGCAACAATAAATTTAAAGTATTAAGAAATGTTAATTGCACATATGAACAGGCCTTAAGGGCTTTCACAAAATAATATCAGTCACTTAGGAAATGGTATAAAAAA
Organism: Homarus americanus; assembly: GCF_018991925.1. Classification (NCBI taxonomy): domain Eukaryota; kingdom Metazoa; phylum Arthropoda; class Malacostraca; order Decapoda; family Nephropidae; genus Homarus; species Homarus americanus. Next base: position 4,547,037 of record NW_024738300.1, on the reverse strand, counting down.
TAAGAAATTAAATACTCTACAATGAATAGGCCTTAAGGGCTTTCAGCAAAATAATATCACTCAACAAAATTATAGCACCCCAACAGGTGTACACTTCCTAACCTAACCTAACCACTGCTCTGGGGAACAAGGTTATACCTGAGATCAGAATTATGAAGAATTAGAGGCATTAAAAGAATCAAATCACAGTATCACTCTGGTTCCACTTAATGGCACAAACATTCAAAAAAACACTACTATCAAAATTATTTAAGAAATATTAAACTACACACGTCAAGATAATATCAGTCTGAGGAATGGTGTTAACTACACCCGTGATAAGGAAGATAAAATGTTCCTCTAGGTATCTCCTAGAATCCTAGACTCACGGTCTCAGTGTGTGACCATTAATATACTCAGATAGCCCCAGTGTACTCCCAGTGCGTCCATGGGCAGGAAGAGAGTGAGCCAATCAGACCCTGTGCAGTTGAGAGGAGCTTTAGCTTCCCGTTAGCAAGAGGGTTTCACTAAGCGGCTCTGGACATGTGGTGTTGTGAGCCGACGTCAGCTGGGCACCCAGACGGCTAGATTCCCTCAAGAGATCCTTTGGTACCCCGCTAAACAGTGACAGGCCTACTCTGATCGGTCCAATGGCGACAGTCGCCACCCTCAATCATCAACGGCAGTCTCAAACGGCAGTCAATCTCTCGCAGTCAAAACTCCGGTCAACTCCAGTCAAGTGGGTTCTGACGGAAACCCTGAAATGAACTCACTGTTAGCTCTAGTTTACTTTATCACTGCCCTATCTAACCCTGTCTGAGATCGAATGAGACTTACTTGTTATACTGCAATAGCGCAGCACAGGTGACTAGGCCACGTGACTATTTCTGATGGACGCGCGGAACGTCTTGTCTGTGTGAATGCTCTCCGGGACTGGCCTAGCCAGCGTCGTGTCTCCCCAAGGCGCTAGCTTGGGCCTACGTGATATATTTTCCGCCTAACTAATAACTCCTTGGGACACCCGTAACATTATTCAGACTGCTAAACGATCTATAATAATTTCAAATTCAATAATAGTCCCTTAACTTCATGAATCGCATCATTATTAATTCGGTAAATCATATTTAATATCATATAGGCCTAGTTCCGCAATCTCTCGCTACGAGCAGGCAGCGCTCCCTCCCCTCAGATGACCTTGAACGCTCAGTATCACTCATGGCGGGGCATTTGAAATTACTCTGAAATTTCTGGATATCACATATATATTAACACTGAGGGAAAGCTGTGACTCACACAAACAGTAGCCAAAAGTAACTTAAACCCCATCCCCAAGCGGCACCTTTGATAGTATCAAAACTCAAAAGAACAATTCAAATAGGAGGAACAAAACAGCATCCTTCATCCAATACACATGTACTGAGTAGTCCCTCTCTACCACAGTGACGACATTTATGTTGGTTGGTAGGCAAGTGGAGAGATGAGGCTTATCACTTTTCTCTGCAAGTGAACACACATAACAAGCAAGATCAATAAATGAAATATATCTCCACCAGGGAAATAGCATCAAAGATCCACATAAATTCAAGCTCTCTCTCTCTCTCTCTCTCTCTCTCTCTCTCTCTCTCTCTCTCTCTCTCTCTCTCTCTCACACACACACCAATATCAAATGTCGCTTCATCATTATTAATGCGAGATGTGGGCCTGTCTCTCAGTAAACAACTTCTCTCGGAGCTGAGAAAGATGCCTCGCAGATGTACGTAGTTGGAAAAGGGAGCAAGATCTTCATAGCAGTAGCAACGAGTTCAGGATACTCTTGTTGAACAGAAGGTCAAAAGTCTACATGCACACCTTGACGGAACCGGGTCCTCTGGGTCCCATCCCATGACAGCTCCAACAGCTCTTTCTCTGCCTTCCCACTGAGAGCGACGCGCTGATGAATGGGCAACAAATGGATCCCGATCACAGTCCGAGGCATCGGTGTCAACATCAGTGAAGTACGAACTGAAATGTTCATTCAGTGCAGTGAGGTGACAGCGGATCGGATTTCTCACCAACTCGACTGATAGTTTGTTTGTGTCCAAAAACTGTGAGTTGTGGGAACATGTCGGTGATCCCATTCAGGACCCGCATTCTCCATACCTCGGTTTTCCCCTGAAGGCCTTGATTTTATCGCTGACATCCAGGATAGAGGCATAGCCGCCTTGGATGGATAAATTGAGTCGTTTAATATGCTGAACACGTTGCAAGATAGGCGAGCTGGGCTATCCACTCTGGGTCAGAAAAGAGCGCTGCGGTGGTGGGCTTGACATCTTTCAGAAACTCGCACAGCTCGGTGCGCAGATCAAACACCCGCTGTAAAACTTTCCCATGGGAGAGCCATCGTACCTCAGAGTGGAACAGTAGTGTGTCATGTCCTGCACACATTTCATTGCACAGCTGCTCGAACAGCCGAGACTGTAGTGGCCTTGACTTCACATAGTTAACCACAGACACAACAGTACAAAGAACAGAGTGCAGGTCAGGGGCCATATCTTTGGAGGCGAGAGCCAGCCTGTGCAGCATGCAGTGCGTGGCTACAATCTGCGGATTGAGCACGTTGATTCTCGCAACCCCCCCACTCTTGTGGCCAGTTATAACAGCTGCGCCATCGGTGCAGACAGCAACGCAGTTCTCCCATTTCAGCGTTGTTTCGCTCATGATTGTATCAATTATATTGAATATTTCCTCACCTGTTGCTCGCCCAGTCACCTTTTTACAAAACAAAAAATCCTCAAAAATGTGTCCGTCTCATGGGTAGCGTCGAGCTGAATTGAAAAATGGCACGTTTGCTATCTTGCTACAAGTTGCGATTTTATGTCACAGGACATGTCTTCAATCCTCCTTCTCACTGTGTCGTTTGAGAAAAGTACAGATTTAAGTTTGCTTGCGGCCTCTTTCCTAATCATCACCTCACACATCTCCACCGCAGCGGGGGGTACCAGCTCCTCCCCGATCGTGTGGGATTTCTTGCTTTTGGCTATCCTCTGCAATGTCAGGTAGGAGACCCGCTGTGCCTTCTGGGGAATGGTGGTGAGACTTGTCATCTTAGTTTGTTGTCGGCAGTACACCTCTCTCTTACGCTCAAAAAAAGGACCTGCTTTTCTGAGCACAATCCGGATGTTTCTCATTTCGATGTCTCCTTCGGTTTCTTAGCATCGTTTGAAAGCACCTGCATGCAGATGACACACTTCGGTCTCCCGTCCTTGTTTTCAATGAAGCCGAATTCAATATAACTATCGTCATATTTTCTGACTTTTCCTGACGATTTTGATGGTTTTTCAAGTTCACTTGTAACGTTGGATGCCGGTCTTTTTACAAACCTGTCCTTGATGACAGCTAGCTAGCTAGGAACGATACCAGGCTGCCCGCTGGTGTTCCTGTGAGTCATTGTTGTTACTACCAGGCACGCGCACGGCCCGCGACTAGGAGCACATGACGGAATTGTCTGAAACGATATATATATATCTTCTTAAAATTGGGTGAATAAATATACGAATTACTGGGACCAGATATGGGAAGGTTAAACAAACTTGGTTTAAGTTGCCATAAAAGACTGTGGATGCAAACAATTGACATATAAAACAAACATAACATCATGAGCATTAGTCTGCTGTGGATAATAATGAAAGTGAGATAATACTACACCTCACCTGCCTCCAACCCTCCACCTTCCCTCCCTCAGGGCCTGCCATGAGAGTGTGGGTCCAACTTCACTTACCGGGTAATAGATTAGATTGATGTTTTATGTTTAATTTGCATATCAAACGGTAAAACAACACAAAGTTATTATTAATAGTGCAATGCAACCTTCTCAGCATTTGCAACAAAACGAAAAAAATAACACAGTAAACTTAGTGTTAATAATAGACGACATGGATCAGTTATAACATACCCAACAAGGAAGTCTATCCAGTCTGGCAAGTTTGTTAAAAAAATCACAAAAAAAAACAAAAATAATAAAATGGTAATTTATAGCACCTATATACCATGACGCATACAAATATTGTCAATAATCAAAGAATAAATCATAGTCCAAAGCATTTGTTCATTTCAACCCAAATCAAAAATATCGTGAGAATTGGAATCGCCAGATCTCTCACAAACGATAAACTCTCTATTGTTCAAAAACTTTTCGCGGACCCCTAGCTAAGAGAGTGTAGTGGTTATAGTGTAGAATTTGTATCAGTTTAGTGTAGGTGATGATGTACACCTTTTACTGAAATTGCCTTTGAAATACTGGTCAAAACACGGGCAACCCCGAGTACCCCAGCTACTGAAAGATAAACTATGAAAAAAAATAGGAAGACCTTCAAGTCAGTATGATAACTTAATTCGAATCTTAGAAAGCGCTGTATAAAAAGATATAATTTCTTATGTAAATAACTTCTCTAATAGAGCACATGATATTACAGTAATATACAGACTCTACTTTACAGATCAGCTGCATGATATGATGGGCCACAAGTTCCGGGTGGTGGCTCTGCGTCACTTCCCCTTCATGGACTACCAGCCGGTGAGCGACGAGCCGGGGGGCCCCATCATACCCAAAGATTGCCTCGACACAAGATTTATAACCACCTTTGCTGCCAAATTGAATTTCACGTCAGTTTCTTTCATGTTTCTCCTTGAAAGATCTAGTCCAGCCTTTTTTTTTCACCTTGGTTTCAATATGCTTGTCCGAGTTGATTTCGTATCTTGTTGTCAAGAAGTTTTAGCCTGAATGATAAAAATAATAGAATAGTGATAATCGACCCAGTTAATGATATCCATATTTAATGATAGTGAAGAGAAGAAAGGAAATATTTTTAGGGGCTCTTTTACAACTGTTTATTTACATTTCAAGTTGGCACCTAACACAAATTTTCCAAACGAAAATATGACATAAACATCAAAATCCATCCTTCTACAATTTCTATATCGTTGTGATTAAACAATGGAAAAATTGCTAACTGTCAAAATATATATTTTTTCTTTTCCTAAATGCAAATATACGTAGTAGATTTAGTGGTGTAGGGAAGGTCAAGTTATGTTCCTCTGAAGATAACCAATATCATGAACGTAATAACTTAATCTGAAAATGTAACTAAAACTTAGTTGAGGATTTGCATTTATCCACCAGATATGAGATGCACGAACAGCGAGAGAAACAGTGGGGAGTGCCGACGGATGGTAAATTCAATGGCATGATGGGAGAGCTTCAGCGAGAGGAGACGGACTTCTGCATGATCGCTGCACCCACACCAGAGCGCCTGCAAGTAACTGAGTACTCCAGGGGGTATCCATCTACAGAGCTTATCATAGTGTCACTCAAACCCACGGTCTTGCCTGAGTACCTCGCGCTCATTAGGCCATTTGCAGGTGCATTTTATATGTCTTGGCGAACATCTTTGTGGCAATTATGTCAGGATTGCATGATATATATGTTGTAACAAATTATCGGTAGCAAGATAAAACTGAGACTCCAGGCATATTCTTAAGTGTGCTTTGCTTCCCTCTTCCACCAGGAGACCTTTGGTTCGCGTTGCTCGGGAGCGTGGTGGCGTGGGCCTTGCTCTTGTGGGTACTAGAGAGGGCGTGGCGGTGGGTGGCGAGAGGTAGTGGTGTTAAGTTCAACACTGCACTCCTGTATGGCTGGGGCGCCCTTCTCGAGCAACCACCCCGTGACCTCTCTGTCAGCGTCTCAGGCCAAGTATGTGTTTTTAAGAAATAAAAGTTGCTAATCGTTTGGTCATAATCTAATCTTTCTAACCTGGCTATAATGAAAGCTTTCACCTATTTCTACCTCCGATTCCATTGAAGGGAATTCACAGCAGCTGCAAAATAAATGTAATTAATTTGTGAGACTTTTATCTACTGATATTTAGAACATCCTGCTGCTGGTGCTCTGCTTAATGGTATGTTGGAGCTCTGAACGAAAATGGTCGGCCAGACCAAAAGATAACTACTAAACAAACGTGCAGGACCACACCGCAACATGTTCTCATAATTGCATGATCTTGGGCATGGATAATTGTGCAAGCTCTAATGATCTTTTTTAATAATGATTAGGAGAGGGCACCGTAATATGTAATTGAATATATTGACCTTTGACGTACAGTCAAAGTTCTAATTTTCGCAGCTGATTTCACAATCTGAAAAATTGCGTCACTCAGTCTTTCTCCATCAGAACAGGACCTCGTCACAAATACGCCTTCTGGCTAAGAGGTGTTTATCGGTCTAGGACGCCAAAGCGCACCTCCGATATTGTCCCAAACACCATAAGCTATATATTGCCTTGATAGTTATATCTCTTTGCCTCCCGTCTAAAGTTTCTCTTTTTGTGTGACTGTGAGTATAGCGTGTATGATAAACACTCCCACTCTCACCGTGACTACACGAACAGATGTTGGTGGGGTGGTGGCTGGTGTTCTGCCTGGTCATTAGCACAGCCTTCCGTTCCTCACTGATCGCTCACTTGACAGTTCAGGGGAAATCGCCCACCTTGGAGACTTTTCAGGATCTGTTGGATAAGGATGTCTGGAAGTGGGGCACTGAGCGATGGCTCTTGTCCGGCGTCCCTTTGGAATATTTTTCTAAACACTTCGATCCAGTTGTGCAACAGATATATAAGCGCATGGAAGTAAGTCATTGTTATCATTAAAACCTTTTATGGTGCTGGCTTAAGCATTAGCCCTCTAAGGACCATAATTTAAGCAACAATTCTCAATAGATGCTACACCTCTCGAGGTAATAAGAATAAGAATAAGAATAAGAATAAGAATTTAAGAAAAAACATAGTTACAGTAATTACACTCAAAATGAAGTATACATTTTACTGTAAATTATGACTTGAATTTTCTGTGCACTAGATCCTCCCTGTAGACGAGGCCCTAAGCAATGTCAAGAAGGGAGGCTTCTCGTTCCTCACCTTCAGGGAGTACGTCAGCATCATCATCGCTTCCCGTTACACTGACTCCCTCGGCAATACCCCCTTCTACGTCAGCAAGACCAGCGTTTCCATGATGGCTGCCTTTGGATGGGGAACGAGGTAAGTGAATATTAAACATTTTAGTAATCGTTACATTTTCATCCACACCCTGATAGTTTTAACTTTGTTTACTCACCTAACAGAGTACGATCATCAGGGTCGGATTATGGCTGTGAGAGACCTAAGGTCAATAAGAGGGAAGTTTTTAAATATATATTATAATTATGTACATGAATCAGAAATATTCAAACAAACACAAGTATATATTTGTTCATCTTCGTCAACTACAAAAGGTCAAAGCGAAATACATATAAAACACAACAACACGATACAATTCATATAGAGAATGTTTTCTGGCCTTAAACTATGATAACACACATAGCATTCTTTATATACCTACTGTATTTTCAAACATATTGATTTCTTCCTGGACTTAATTGTGGGATTAACAACCCCTGAACAATAATTAAACTCAGTAATTGATAATTTTAATCTTTTCCAGGAAGGGCGCTCCTTTCTACCCGCGTTTTAGTCAACTGATGTCACTGCTGGAGGATGCTGGCATTACAGCCTACTGGAAAGCCGACGTCAGAGTCAGGCGTGTGAGGGAGAATAGGGCCGCTGCAGCCCTGGATACTCAGGCTAACCAGATGTACACACAACAGGTCAATTATACTGATATCGCTTTATTCTTAGTGGTTTCGTGTAGCATAGAGCCGAGCTTCACACACATTACGATCACATTTCATATTTTAGAGTTTGTTTTTATTGTTAAAGATGTGTGTGTGTGTGTGTGTGTATTAATAATAATAATAATAATAATAATAATAATAATAATAATAATAATAATAATAATAATAATAATAATAATAATAATAATAATAATAATAATAATAATAATAATAATAATAATTAACGGTTTATTGAAAGAGCTTGGCAGCCAGAAGGCTGAAAATATACAGTTACATAATTGGGGAATGGGTTTCAAATTACACATAATATACAAATAACATAAGTGATATAAATAAGATATATAATAACTAGATGGGGAAAAGCTCAGACTACAGGGCATTTGAACATAGTGACAGTGCAAGTAGTATTTACTGGGAGTGAATACACTGGTTTGTTACAAGTTATTGATAATTTTTACAATGTGTGTGTGTGTGTGTGCGTGTGTGTCTGTGTGTGTGTGTGTATGTGTGTGACCTCATATATGCCTCAAATTATGTTTCATCCTAAATACATCAACTAAATGTAGTCTCATCTTTCTCCAGGTGGACAGGAGGCAGGTAGTGCTCGGGTTGGGACAACTGCAGGGGGCCTTTTACCTATTATTTCTGGGCTGCGGCATTTCCTTCCTAACTCTGCTGCGAGAGAACCTCGTTCACTCTCACTCACCACCTCAGTAACATCTTCCTTACCCATCACATTATAACAATACCATGTTCATAGGAGTAAATTGTGTCATATTTTTGAGGAAATACATGAAAATCCTGCTTAGACAAAGATTACCCGCCACAACACACTACACAACAGTGTCCCAGCCCAAACCAGGAGTGCCTGAGGCATGAACCAATCACAGTGGCCTGTGAGTGTTATGTCTAAGCCTAACTCTACTAATTGGCTGGAAGCTGAGCTCGTGCCTCAACAAGAGGGCACTCGGTTTTCAAACACAGAGTCTGGTTAGAATTGGTTAAGTAAAGACGTGTGTGTGGTCGGCAGGTCCTCGGCAATGCGATATACTTGTGTGTGTATACAGTATATTGCTATTCACGTGACTCCTGTTTAACTAGCTAGGAAAATAGGTTTATTGTTTTAAAAGTGTACTGGTCATTCTGAATAACTTCGTTAATAAACGAAGACCAGTTGTGATTAGTTCTCAGTTCCCTTGTGTATGAGTATGTCCCCCTGAGTGTCTTGGTGGTATGCAGTGATACAGTGAGTCCTGAGTAACAACACACCTATCACCTGTTTCTCCTTCTCAGTTCTTCCTTAGTTATCAGCCTCCCCTCTCTTCCAGTTATTCTATCTTTCCTCATCCTCCCCTCATATCAGTTATCCTCTGGTGGGGGAGTGACCACAGGTAAACCTCCACCTCCCTAACCACAAACCAGCTGTTAGCATCTCTCGTTCCTCCTCCTTCCTCTCACTTCACCTTCACCGCCTCCATTTCATGAGTATACAGGGAAAGAAAGAAAAAAGAGTAATAAGAACTGAGAAGAAGAAAATAAAAGGAAAAATAAAAGCACATTTATTACAACATGACCTCTGGCCAGAATGATGACACTGAATATTTGAAAATTATTGAAAAAATTGCACAGCAATGGAAATGCTAAGATAAGCAGCACCATGATTAGAATACGCTCCTTGAACTGTAGTTGTTCACATTATTAAATCGAATTAATTTTTATTTAGCCCTATTTACCACACGAAATATGTAACATACTCGGCGCGCTGCTCCGCTAAGACAGCAGACGTCTCTTATGCCACGGGAAAAGCTGCTAGCCTGGTATGTCAGGCCTTCTCCCTTCCCCATCTCGTCCTCCTCACCAGGAATTATTAACTTCCTCCCACCAACAAAACAGAAAAAAAGGTTCACAATCAACCCACAACTGATATACTAAAGTGACAATTTTAACTCAAAGGGAATGAAAAAAAAACAGCAAGAAAACAACAACAACCAAGTGTACTACCCCTCTTAGTCCGTTGGTAGATAAATTGGATGGTAACATAGTCAAGGACATGACTGACAAGGACGGTATGACAATCTTTATTGCTGGTTACTCCCAGGTACGGCACAAAGATAGAGCGTTCTGTGTCCTCCCCCCAAAAAATAAATTGGATGAGGGCGTGTTTGGCAGCAGCTGGGGTGGAGGATATAGTTGACAGGTTGGACAATATCTTGTATGGAAATAGGAACAAACCCATTATCTGCCTCAGTGCAGGAGGCAATGATATTGGGCAGCTATCAAACATATTAGGATAAAGAGGAATATCTCTATCATATGTGGTGTCCTCCCTAGAAGGAGAGTAGGCAGTGAATGGTTGTCAAGGGCAGTTGTTATCAACGGCCATCTTGACAGATATTGCGAAACAATATCATTCCCATTCATTGACAACTGGGACAACTTTTATGGTAGAAGGGATTTGTATAGGAAAGGGGTGGCAACCCTGGCTGACTCTCTCGAAAAGGCATTTCAGAAGGTGTTGAAGTCTCTAAACTGATAAGGGAGCATGTGAGCACGGGGGTCGAGGAGACTGCAGTGGGCGTGGGTAAACAAAGCGAAAATTTACAGAGAAATAGTGATAAGAGTAACAAGGCTAAATTAGGCAGGAAGTTAAAACCAAAATGTGACAAAGAGAGGACTCAGAGTAAGACAACTTAAATGTCTCCTACACGAGTAGTAGGTATATCGGAAATAAAATAGATGAAATCAGGGCGTTGGTGTGTACCGAAAAAAAAATATATAATAGAATTCCCTGAAACATGGATAAACATACACTCACGTGAGTTACCTGTCGAATACCAAATATATGGTTACAAATTATTCCATACCAAGAGGCAGATTCAGAAAAAAGGCGGAGTAGCAATCTATGTCAGTGATAATCTGAAGTATGAAATCAATAAGGAAATAATAACTGAATTGAATACACAACAGTTTGGATAGAATTAACCGATGGTTGGGGAAAAATAATCATAAGGGTAATATATAGACCTCTTGATCTCTATACGATTAATGAACAACTTATTTGGGATGAAATACTCAAGGTATCCAGACATAGCAAAGTCTGTATAGTAGGCGACTTTAACCTTAGTCAAAAAGAGTGGACCGACCTTACGGGTAACTGAAACTCAGAGGATTTTCTTGAAACAGTTAAGGACTGTTTCCTAAGTCAACGTATAGCCGAATCCACCCGGGGTAATAATATACTAGATTTAGTTCTGTCAAACAGAGAAAACCTCATTAGTAAAGTCGAGGGAGGGAACGAACATGCCAACAGCGATCACAAAAAAGTGAGTTCGGGGTAGAAAATTATATCAGTCGCAAGGAAAATTCCATTAAAGTCCCAGATTTCAAAAGGGCAAACTTTGCTTGGTTGAAAAGGCAGCTGGGAGAAAGGCTATCACGTTTGGGGGTGAAATCCATGACCTCAGGTAAAGTGGTAAATAACGTGACCTCAGACAATGTATCCATAGAGGGTAACCTCACTTTACCTGGTGACCTAACAACAATGACTTCACAAAATGTGACTGCTGAGGGTGACCTGACCACGAGATCTGAGGTTGACGAGTTCCATAGGCATTTAAATAATGAGTTGCAAAATATACCATACAGAAAATTCAGATCAAATAACAATGACTCCAAATGGATAATCGATTAATAAAGAATCTTATTGGACAATGGAAGGCTATAGGTAGGAGAATAAATCGTGGTGAAGTTTACCTACGAGATTTTTATAAAGCATTGGCTAGTAGGGTTGAGAATGAGATAAAAAAGCAAAGAGGAATAATGAATTGAAGGTAGCAAGGGAGGCGAAGTCAAACCCCAAGGGATTGTTATAAATGTATCAAATAAAACACGAGACAAGATTAGACCAATACAGTCAGATACCGGCGAGCTAACTGATAACGACGGAGAAATGAGCAATAATTTGAACAAATGTTTATCAACAGTTTTCACAACAGAGAATTGAAACATAATAGCGAGATAGTAGTGACTAGTAATGATGTTAGTAAACAAATAGACAATACTATCACGTGCCCGGATTGGCCTAGAAAAAGCTTCAAAACCACGTGTTTAAGTGGCCCATTGGGACTACTTGCCCACTAAATGGGGGCTACAATAGAATGTGGTCTACCAAGCTAGAGTTGGTCTACCGGGATATTTACAATGTAGCATCCATTAACTTAACCTAACCTAGGTTAGGTGAGGTTAAGATACATTAGATTAAGTTAGGTTAGGTTAGATTGGGTTAATAGCTGCTACAGTGTAAATATCCCGGTAGACCAACTCCACCCTGATATACGGCGTACTATAGTAGCAACCGGTAATGACTATTTTTATATGAATTACGAAAAATGAAAATTAACTTTTCTATATAACAGTAATGACTGTTAAAATACAGAAGTAAAAAAGCTCTGAGAAAGCAACTACTCGACAGACACTGTACAGCAGCCATCCATACCCTTACGTCAAAATGATCACTTGCTGTACAGTCTGACCCAGATGACACCGTGGCAACTCTCCACCCTTTACAGTTGACAGATTGATGATAAAACTGACGACTTTTATAATATTAATAGATACAACACTTTATCATAAAAAATATTCAAATGAGGAAAATTAAAAGTTAATAGTTTTAGAGTAATTTCTCTGAAGAATTTTTTCGCCAATAACATTGTATCCTATGGTTAAGGCAACTAATGAACTGGTCTCGAGAAATAACAGCGTGCCAGTCTACTTTTCGAAAATTCTGTGTTGCTGGTGATAATATTCCAGTGCTAAGAAAATTATGTAAAACGGAGGTATGTGGACGTATCTTGACGTAATAAAAAAGTTAATGAATAAATACCTATAACCCATCAAATAGGGTGTTGATACGCAAAATATAAATTTTTTACTCATGAAAACCCAAACGTTGACCCACCAGACCCGCCCCGGGTCTGGTGGGTCAGCTATGTGATCCGTGACCCGCCTTGACCTGCCTAGAATTAACTCCGAAGTGAGAAGACATCTTTATAGACAGATTAATAGGTTTTGCAGTCAGTGGTCGGAAGAAGAAGGAATGGAAAGAAATTACATA
>NW_024738300.1:4409400-4534147 GCF_018991925.1 Homarus americanus | reverse complement strand
AGATCAACCCAACCAGCGACTCCCTGATGACAACTAACCAGATCAACCCAGCCAGCCACTCCCTAATGAGGACAACCCTAATGACCAAGCTTACACCAGTTCTTCGTCAATGGATGTCATCTGTTACAGCACAAGATGAAGAAAACCAAGAGGGGCAGATGAAGAAGCTGCGTACTACGGCATGATCTGGTCAATTGCGGGAAGCCGAGGGAATAGTAAAGTGAAGTCGTTAGGACTGCAAAACTGCAGAACCTGGAGATAATGTTGTCTTTCCTATTCAGCTGTAGACCATGGTAGAGGACACCCAAGAAATATACTTGGGGTTATCGGCACTTACTAACACTGTTATTGAATACGTGGACAAGGATGGGGTGCAAATGTAAAAAAAAAAAGGTAAATAAAAATCGTTGCAAGTGTTTTAAAGCCAAACTTGTATGTGATTCTAGGTGTCATGGCAGCATAAACTGTACCAAAACTTGAGCAATATTTAGTCAAATGAAGCATTTTAATTAATTTTAATGTCCACGTTTTAATAATGTCCATAATATATCGTATCAGTAAATACATAAGGAGTCTGCAATAGGCCGGTTGGCCTGTGCATGGCAGCTCCTGTAGAGAGTTACTACCACTCTCTATCATCCATGAATCTATCCAGCCTCCTTTTGAAACTTTCCAGCGTTCCAGCACTTACTACAAAGTTGCTAAGCTTGTTCCACTCGTCCACCACCCTATTTGTAAACCAGTTCCTTCCTATCTCCCTCCTAAAGCTAAACTTATCCAACTTGAATCCGTTGTTCCGAGTTCTATTCTGCTCGGATATTAAAAGAACTTTATCTATATCACCTTTATTGATTCCTTTCACCCACTTGAATACTTCTATCATATCTCCCCGCACTCTTCGTCTTTCTAGGGAATGCAAGTTTAGTTTCTTTAACCTATCCTGATATGGAAGGTTTCTAAGTCCCGGAATCATTTTCGTCATTCTTCGCTGCACCGACTCTAGTGAATAGATATCCATTCTATAATAAGGGCACCAGAACTGAACCACATAATCGAGGTGCGGCCTGACTAGCGCAAGATATAGTTGCAATAAGGCCTCTGCACTCTTATTACTTACACTTCTAGATATAAAAGCCAACACTCTGTTTGCCTTATTTCGAACATTAACGCACTGTTTTCTAGGCCGTAGGTCCGGGCTTACAAGTACCCCTAGGTCTCTTTCACAAGTCGACTTCTCTAGGTTGATGTTGTTAAGGCTGTATGCATTGGCAGCATTTGTTCTTCCAATATTAAGTACGCTGCACTTGCTGGTGTTGAATTTCATTTGCCATTTTTCAGACCACCCCTGCAGTTTATTTAGATCCTCCTGTAATGCATTTGCATCCTGCCCTGAATTAATCTGCCGCCCTATTTTGGTGTCATCCGCAAACTTGCTTATGTCACTGCTGATCCCAGTATTTAGATCGTTTATGTAGAATATGAACAAGACTGGGCCTAGTACTGACCCCTGGGGAACCCCACTGGTTACACGACCCCACTCAGATTTAACACCATCTACGCTGACCCTCTGCGTTCTATCGGTGAGCCATGATTTTATCCAATTTAAAACTTTCCCCTCGATACCATGAGCCTTAATTTTTCTCAGAAGCCTCTGATGCGGTACTCTGTCAAATGCTTTGCTAAAGTCTAAGTAAATAACATCGTAATTTTCATCATTATCTACTACCTTTGAGGTAATAGGTAGCTACCAAACATAGGAGGTACTACCGCCTGGGAAGATATTGGAAGCATAATGTGCTGTCTAATGGTAGACCTTGCTGCTATATGGCATCACGAAAATTGTGACCAGGTCCCAGGCTGCTGATCTATCTTTCTGCCTCATTTACACACAATTGCAGGGTTTCAACTGTCTCTCTTACTATTGACAACACCACAAATAAAACCATACTCATTCTTGATCCGTTTTAGTCATTCTATTTTATTCTCCTATGTCAGTTGATATTAACACTGCAGCGGGGCCTTCTCGGATGGGTCCCACTGGTCAGGAAGGTTGTGGACCTCGGGGCCGACCTGATCATCATCAAGCTACTGGGGCCTCAACTGACGCCACCGCGGTTGCTGGAGGATCGGCTTTTTTCACACTTCATTTTTCCAACATTCGCGGACTGAGATCCAATTTTTCTTCTGTGGAGCACCATCTGTTAACCTCTTCCCCCGATCTCTTACTACTCTCCGAACTTCAACTGACCAAAGCAGCTTCACCCAAACCTTTTCAAGTCTCTAACTACACCCTTTATACCTGCTTCTGTTCTAAAGGAGGTGTATGCGCCTACTGCAATACACGTACACCTATAGCCTGACTCACGGATCTTGAATCTCCCCTTTATGATGTCATCTGGCTCAAAATATCTCTACCTACTGTGACTAGTTTTCTTTGTTTCCTATACTGTTCTCCCAACTCTACCAACTATTTCGAACTCTTTGACTATCTCACTTCTTGCCATGAGTCGTTGCTATCCACACACCCCAACACCGAGATCCTCTACTTAGGGGATTTTAATGTACATCACAGAGAGTGGCTTGGCTCTGCAAAGGATGACCCAGGTGGAGCTGAGGCACTCTCTTTTTCTTTACTTAATGATTTGGAACAAATAATCAAACACCCTACACGCGTTCCTGATCGACAAGATCAACTTGCTAACATTCTTGATCTTTGTTTTACCTCTTACCCCTCACACTATTCATTCTCAATTTTTGCCCCCCTTAGGGTCTTCTGATCACAACCTTATTTCAATTAAATCAAACTGGGCGCGACCACCTCCCCCACCCCCCTCTAAACGTCAACTATGGCACTATCGGAGGGCAAGCTGGCAATCCTTGCGAGAATTCTTCACCGACTTTCCTTGGGATGAATGTTGCTTTTCCACTCGGGATGCCTCAGTATGTGCTGACAGCATTGCTGGGGTTATACGGAGTGGTATGAGTGCATTTATCCCATCTTCTACCAAAACTTTCACATTACAATCATGGTTTGATAGCTCCTGCTCTCTTGCTTGCAGGGTGAGAGATAGAGCATATCGAGCTATGAAACTATCTCCTTCTCCTATTAACCACACCTCTTTCATTACTTCTAGGAATCGTTGTAAGGCTATTCTTCGTAGGGCCAAGCGGAATTTTATTAAAAGAAAGACCGCTGTCCTGACTAATTCTTCCTCCAGTAAATCCTTCTGGTCCTTAACTAAAAACATCTGTAACAACTTCTGCACGCCTTCTTTTCCTCCCCTCTTCCGTCCCAATAACTCTATAGCCAACTCTCCCCCTGACAAAGCCAACCTCTTTGGCACCTTATTCTCCTCTAATTCCACCTTAGACGATTCCCACTCTATCCCTCCTACCCCTGCACCTCCTACTGAACCTATGCACTTTCCTATAATTTCCACTCGCAGGGTTTCCGGTGTGTTATCCAGGTTGGATGTGAGTAAGGCGCATGGACCGGACGGAATACCCCCTCGTGTTCTGAGGGAGTGTGCTGAAGCCCTGGCCCCTGTGCTTGCTCGCCTCTTTCGCCTTTGCCTGAAAACCAAAAATTTCCTTCTTCTTGGAAGCATGCCTTGGTTCAGCCCATCCCGAAGAAGGGTGACCATTCTAACCCCTCTAACTATGGCCCCATTGCCCTAACTTCATCCCTCTCCAAGATTTTCGAAACTATCTTGAACTCCCATTTTCTCCGTCACCTTGAACGCCTTTCTCTTTTGTCGGATCACCAGTATGGCTTTCGCCGTGCGAGATCTACTGGTGATCCGCTCTCCTATTGCACCCATCTTTGGTCATCCTCTCTTAGGGATTATGGGGAAACTATTGTCCTGGCCCTCGACATCTCCAAAGCATTTGACAGGGTATGCCACAAGTCTTTGCTTTCTAAACTTCCCTCTTTTGGTTTCTCTCCCCAACTTTGTTCTCTCATCTCTAGCTTCCTTGAGAACCAATCCATGGCAGTTGTTGTCGATGGATCGATTTCTCGCTCTTTCTCTACCAATAGTGGCGTCCCACAGGGTTCTGTTCTTTCACGAACTCTCTTCCTTCTTTTTATCACACTACAACTAATTCTATCCATTCTTACGCCGATGATTCCACTCTTCACTCTTCCTCACATTTTCCCCTTCCTCCTAACTCTCAAACTAGATCTGTTTCTAGAACTGATATCATTACTTCTATCAACGCGGATCTGTGCAGCATCTCTGAATGGGGAGATACAAACTTGGTCAAGTTCAATAGTAACAAAACTCAATACTTACCAACTACACTTTGTAAATTAGACGATCTCCCACCAATTACATTTCATGACGCTATCATCCTCCCAAATTCTGAAATAAATATGTTAGGCCTCATCATTTCCTCCAATATGACCAGGAAATCACACATCCTTAGTATAACTAAAGCTGCCTCCCGAAAGTTGGGAATGCTGTACAGATGCCGCAGCTACTTCACTCCTGAGCAGTTGCTCCAAGTATATGAAGGGATTCATTCGTCCTAACTTGGAGTACTGCTCACATATCTGGGGTGGCTCTTCTTCTGTCCAACTATTAGATAGGGTGCAATCAAAGGCATTTCGTCTTATTAACTCTCCTCCTTTAGTCGACAATCTCTTTTCCCTTTCTCTTCGCCGCAATGTTGCTTCACTCTCTCTCTTTTACAGGTAGTTTAACGGGCAATGTTCAGTGGATTTGGCATCCTGTGTACCGCCGGCACGGCCGTGGGTTCGTAACACACGTCTTGCCCGTGGTGCCCACCGTTTCTCCGTGGATGTCGGTCACACGAGAATAACCCGTTATAGTACCTCCTTCTTTCCTCACACAGCCAAACTGTGGAATGCTCTGCCTTCTTCTGTATTTCCATGCTCTTACAATCCGTCTCACTTTAAAAAGCTGGTTTTCCGGCATCTTCGTGGTGTAGATTAATACAGTATAACCTTTTTTTCTATCTTTACAATTTCTTTCCGTTCTTTTTTTTTCTCGCCCCCCAGGCTCCGTTGTGGGTCATTTGACCTGTGCCCGGGTGGGCGAATTCCCGTAAAAAAAAAAAAAAATCGAAGACTTTCCTAAAAAATTTCAGCAGATTTGTTAGACAAGATTTTGCCTTTGTAAACCCATTTTGAGAATCGTAGATTAATTTGCTTTTCTCTAAATGGGATCGGATGTTATCTGCTATAATTGATTCAAGAAATTTCCCCACTGCTGACGTCAAACTGATCGGCCGGTAATTTGACGCTGATGCTCTGTCTCCCTTTTTGAATATGGGTACTACATTTGCCTGTTTCCACAAGCCTGGCACAACTCCGGTGTCTAATGATTTTGTAAATAACTTTACGAGGGGTCCGCTAATCTGTTCCCTACACTCTTTCAAGACTCGAGGGAAAATTTCATCCGGCCCTAGTCCTTAATATTGGGAAATACACGTATGTCCTATCATATTTAGTAAATATATGAAATTCCTCAGTGAAACAGGGAGTACACGTATTAATGAAAGTTTAATGAAATGCATGCATATCCTGATTATGGACGTTTGCTGTAATATATACATTTTCGGAAATATTATTTGTCTTATTCTTCATTTATTTTCTCTATTTATATCAAAAGAGTGTTAGATGGTTTATCCTTATTCTTATTAGTAGTTAAAACTTGCTTCATCTACGAGTATATGTTTTTTTAAGAATTTTAACAATACCAAGTTTTACGTGCATAAGCAACTCGTGTTCTTACGGAAAATATATTTGAACAAAGTAATAGATTCTGTGTTACTGTGTTATTTGTAACACATAACATGTTGATAGTTATTCAGTTGTGCTTCCCTCACCTATATGACTACACTTATTATTAAAAGAACAATCGTATCAAATTCGAACTTCCTAAAATTTTCACTCCAATGAATGTTAAGGAGTTGGATAGGTTCTCCACCACCAGGGTGAAAATATCTATGCTATCCACCGGTACTTTTATGTTTATTTATTTATTTATTTATTTTTGCTTGACGGCTGAAGATGCTGCTAAGTGTGTTAACAATGAGGCACGGAGCGGTGGTGGGGTGTATGTCTCCCATAGCAGGTAAAACACACATTACGTGTCGGCCGAGGTAAAGTGTGTGCGATTAAGTCTGAGTAAAGCATCAAAACAGAGGTGCATACATCGTGTTTTTAGAGGGACAGAACTAGCATAGTATTAGTTAATAGGAGTATTGAGTAATAGTAAACATCTGATATTCACCTGCAGTGTGTCCTTAATGAGGTCCAAGGCTGCAGCTTCTCTGTTATCTCTCACGCCCTTGGATAACACTTCTTCAGTCCACGGAAGGACTGTGGATCAAGGCGAGTGCCTTAAGAGAAATTTGGGGTGGCTAGAAGAAAGTCCATGGCTTAAGGAGAACTTAATGCCAGCATTCGAGCTCTCCACAGGTCATTTAGTGCCCTCTCAAAAACGTCGTTTGGGGGCAATGGATTATGTGCTTGGGATGTGAACCTTGAATTGTTTTCTCCTGCAGACTTTCTCAGGGGTTCTGGAAAGAACCTCTCAAACAGTTTGTCTGTTGCCACGCAAGACAAAAGGAATGTCGGCAATGCTGGCGGACCAGGAAAGCTGTTTTTCCCCACAGGGAGTCGTCCGTGAAGAGGTTCGTGACTTTTGTGAATATGTTTCTAAGATTCTCATCTGGTCTTGAAAACCTGAGATAAATTAGTCTAAGCACAGATATACATATTCTCTCTACTATCCTTTTCGAGTCGCCCAGCTTACTTTCGAGGAAGACAGGGATCGTAATTTTTTTTGTGTTTTTATTGGGCACCCCCCTACATCCTTGTGTAAGGTGAAGCGCAGAAGCGTTTACAGCGCCAAACAGAGAAGCGTGCTAAGTTCATGCTTGCCTTTATATCTCATGAGTTAAGGGCGTAGAAGCCTGAAGAGTCAATGGTTTATGTCATCAAGTTATTGGAAGCTCCAACAACTCCCTGAATACGAATTCGCAACTTTCGACTTACAACAGGTGAACAGGGTCTACTGGGGGCTAGGAAGTATGTCCAAACAACTTCCACCGGCCCGAGAGTCGAACCCGTGACATCTTGCTTGCGAGGCAAGAGCAATACCGCTTCTACCACCGCCCCCCCCCCCCCTGGGGATCGTAATGATACCTAGGTATTACCAGAATATGACGCTGTCGTCTGAGTGGATGACATTGTATAGACACAAGAAAACATGTGTTTTTAATAAGGGGTTTCCTCCTAAGGGCGTGGGGAACCAGCACCATTGAAGTCGAGCCCCAGAAATTCCACCTTCGTAACGTGACGGAGTGTTTCTTCTTCTTTTTTTTACCGGGATTAGCCCATCCGGGCACAGGTCACTGACCCACATCGGGGCCAGGAGGGAGGGGGGTGCGTAAATGTAATAATAATAATTATTATTTATTCAGTAAAGTTGTCATACAGGTTTAAATTTGGATAAGTATGTTTGTAAACTTTCCAGTCACAGTTCAGCATGAATAGAGACACTGTAGGAAAACGGTGCACGTAGACAATGGGAGTATACCGTTTTCTGTGTGCCGAGGCAGTGCAAGTAAACAACAATGGTAAATAGTAAGGCAACTTGACCAAGGACAGCCGACAAAGCTGTCAGGCGCTAATTTCCAGGAGGGTCCTTTGCTTGGGCTTACGCTTGGTCCCTAGGCTTAGGATAATTATGCATTTGCATACAGTATGTGCATATGCAAATGCATATTTAAGCCATTTTTTAGCTAAAGTGCATATTCATATTTTTTTGTTTTATAAGGCATATATTTGGAAAATTCCAAAATATTATAAAACATTCTTCAACCTCAAGGGTCAAAAAATTCGCGAGCATAACAGCAACGCTGGGGCAGAAATTACTGATATTTGAAATATAATAAATGTCCATTATGTTGCACTAATGCAAAATCGAAAATACGCTATTTTGTTTTAGCGTCATAATATCCAAAAGGAACATACTTAAGTGACGTTTAAATAGCTCAACATTAGGCTGTGGTTAGCTAGGCCGTGATTGGCTAGTCAGTGGACATGAACTGTACGTGATGGGTTCTTGTTCAGCCAGGCAGGATATAGATGCACGGGCTCCATTAGTTCCCTCCTGACACTCTTTTGTTCTTCTGTTTTCTTAAAAGGAAAATACTTTTTTCAGTATTGTTTAATAAATTACTTTATATTAGTATATTGTTTTTTGTATTTAATCCTTCTTTAAAAAATCCTACTTCGGCGACATCCTGTCTGGGAAAGTAAATTTACTGAGAAAATGTACAGAAAAGGAGTTATTAACTTAGTAGTTATTATTTATTAACATATTTTAAAGTGCATATTTAAGTGCATATTTTATCAGTTTTTACTGCATATTTGCATGCATATTTAGCCATTTTTAAATGCATAATTATCCTAAGCCTAACTTATCAGTAACAGTATGGCGGATCACTACCGCAGTTCTACATTTTATGGTTTAATTATACAGAAAATTTCTCTTCTCTTGCTGTAGCTTCATCTATTATGTATTTCTTTGTTTTATCTTTTAATTGCTTAGTACGGTAACTGGTTGTGATTGGGTGTGATAACTTGTTCCTATCTGTTATGGCAGTAAAAGAAAAGGTGTTTTTCGCTTGAGCGCGGACACCAGGTACAGTACCATAAAATTATGTTTGCTCCTTCTAGCGCCCTGCCGGTTCATAACCCTAATTCTTGCAAAGTTTGTTGCTAGATACACTGGGCACAATCCATTGAAAATCTTGTAAGCATGATTCAGCCTTAGTTTCTTCACTCTATCTACCACACTTAACATGTTCATTGTTCAGTGATTGAAGAACTTGACCAACGTGATCTCTTGCTCTTATGTCATGCCTTCTTTTGAATAACTTGGAGCTTGGATTTTAGCTTCTGCGTTACAGCAGAGTACCATGACGTGCAGGAATAATCCAAGTGGCATTGTATGAGCGCCAAGCAAAGGGTCCTACGGGCATCAGTTGATAGTATTTGGGGCTGGTGGTCCTAGATTGTGTGAAACCATAGTTCACCACTCCGGTAACAGTAAAAAAATAACAATGTCGCCAATGAAATTAATAAATGAAAGGAATAAGCAATACAGCGAGAGTAAATTAAAATACAAATTCATTTAACAAAAGAAATAAGGCATCTGACAAGTACCAACAAACGAATCAAAAGACAAGTTTACAAGTAATAACCGATTTGGGAATATTCACAACTCATTAGACAAACAAGTTACGTTAATCATAATTACAGTGACAAGTGAACAAACCAAAACGAGGGTTGGGGTACACCAACCAATACAATACAAAGAACATTACATAACGTCACCGTTTTTTACCAGTATAATGTTGCGAAATTTCAAGCCTACTACACAATATTAAACCCAACACAATATTATATCCTACACACAATATTACATCCAATACACAAAAACAATATTCTATCCTACTTTGCCTCCACTTTCCTTGACTCACACACTCTCAACATTATAATGTATACTCAAGTGAAGGTCGTTTCTGTGTGTTGAACTCCTTCCACCATTTCCACCTTCCTCAGCCACGTCAAACCTGCCTCTCCTCTGGCCAGTGTACTATGGTCACCACATCACTTTTTGGCGGGAATCTACACCCAATCAGTGATCAGGTTTCCAGTGGCGCCATGAAACGTCACCTCTGACTTTTCAGCCGGCTTCACACGTTCCATGCCCATGTGGTCTAGCTATGGTTTGTTGTGGTTGTTGACGTAGTTTATAATTGCTGGTTTCTTCTCCCGGGACTCAACGTCACGTCACGTCACGTCACAATAGGCATTTAGCATGTCTATAGAGCAATATTAACATACTGTGCAGCTTAGTTATGGATTCTTGTATGAAAACTGCATATTAATGTTACACTGTGTGCAGCAATTCTGACATTTACGAATACAAATCAACTTGCGAACATTGACGACTTCCGGTTATAGAACAGGTTATTTTGTTTACTAAATCTAGTATATCTCTCTTCTTTATAACACTTCTAATTCTTCAGGGTCTTACTTTTCTGGTCTAAATTATGGTATGCTAGTAAAAGCGTTACGGAGACGAGGAGAGTGTGTGGGCGAGGTTTTCTCCCAATAGAGTGATTAGAGCGACGCCACAGCCCAGAAACAACACATAGAACGCTCCTTGTAGATGGTGTAGCCCCAGCACCACCTGGTTTTCGTCGTTCTGGAAGAATATTTTTTATATCATATTGATGTATTCTGATTAGATCGTTTCTGTTTTGCATATAATAACATGAAATGCAATCATACAACTAAGCAATACTTTTCTTAACACGATACCACAAAAATAGATGATGTTGTTTACCTCTGACATGCTCCTGTAGGTTATCATAAACTCAGGTGCTGTCGCCTCCCTATTTTCTCTCACTCGCCTTGTTATAATTTCGTCTGTCCAGTAACTTATTATGCCTGCATCTTCCAACCGAGACATTAGCTGAAGAAAACGTCCATAAAACGGCGCACCCACCCTAAAGATAATATATATATGCAAATTATTATATGCCATTTACCTTTTTGTCTTTAAACATTCTAACTTTAACATAGCAAACATTACTTTTTTATATTCCGAGTTCATTATTATCCCTGGGCTCCCTTCAGTATAGGAAGAGGGATAAATTAACTCAATTAACCCTTGTTTAGGTCCATTGAGGTCTATTATACATCTCCTATACTTTAACTGGCGCTATCACTGGTCTAAAAACTCACATACCTGGTAGTATACCTTCTCGCCTCTGAAGGAGAGTTAAAGAAATAATGAAAGTGACAATAAAAAACGATAGGACTCACGATAAAACAAAGGCTTCTGTTAAATAAGAGGTGGTACTGATCATACAGTAGTAGGATTAATTCAATGTTTTTTCTACCAATGAAACAAACTATAAAACAGAGATATTAGGGCTTCATCGTTCACTAGCCAGAGCTGAAGGGAACGTACACTCACGCGCCATGTTTTGATACATCCTCTACTTCTACTCCTGGCTCGAGGGAAGTTGCAGTCAGGGTATAGTGATGGTAAATAAAGTCTCGTGAAGTCACTAAATAACCTGCATTGTGCATATATTCTCTCAAATATTCCATCATGAACTGCTATTCGTACGATACAGCGAAACTTCGAGCTACCACATTGCACCACTGAACGATATGGGGGGGGAAGTTCGGTATGAAGCCAAGGCTCAGACTTTCATCGAGTCATGAGTAGGGGTGGTGGTGGTATTGGGGATTACTGGCCACTTCGCCGTTAGGCTATTTCGGCCGAAGCTGATTGATTATAGACTCATTTTCTTTGGACTTCTTCCTTTTCTTGTTTTATAAGAACATAAGAACATAAGAAAATAAGGAGTCTGCAATAGGCCGGTTGGCCTGTGCATGGCAGCTCCTGTCGAGAGTTACTACCACTCTCTATCATCCATGAATCTATCTAGCCTCCTTTTGAAACTTTCCAGAGTTCCCGCACTTACTACAAAGTAGCTAAGCTTGTTCCACTCGTCCACCACCCTATTTGTGAACCAGTTTCTTCCTATCTCCCTCCTAAACCTAAACTTATCCAACTTGAATCCGTTGCTCCGAGTCCTATCCTGCTCGGATATTATAAGAACTATATCTATATCCCCTTTATTGATTCCTTTCACCCACTTTACTACTTCTATCATATCTCCCCGCACTCTTTGTCTTTCTAGGGAATGCAAGTTAAGTTTCTTTAACCTATCCTGATATGGAAGGTTTCTAAGTCCCGGAATCATTTTTGTCATTCTTCGCTGCACCGACTCTAGTGAATTTATATCCATTCTATAATAGGGGCACCAGAACTGAACTGCATAATCGAGGTGCAGCCTAACTAGCGCAAGATATAGTTGCAATAACACCTCTGCACTCTTGTTACTTACACTTCTAGATATAAAACCCAATACTCTGTTTGCCTTATTTCGAACATTAACGCACTGTTTTTTAGGCCGTAGGTCCGGGCTTACAAGTACCCCTAGGTCTCTTTCACAAGTCGACTTCTCTAGGTTGATGTTGTTAAGGCTGTATACATTATAAGTATTTGTTCTTCCAATATTAAGTACGCTGCACTTGCTGGTGTTGAATTTCATTTGCCATTTTTCAGACCACCCCTGCAGTTTATTTAGATCCTCCTGTAATGCATTTGCATCCTGCCCTGAATTAATTTGCCGCCCTATTTTGGTGTCATCCGCAAACTTGCTTATGTCACTGCTGATCCCAGTATCTAAATCGTTTATGTAGATTATGAACAAGAGTGGGCCTAGTACTGACCCCTGGGGAACCCCACTGGTTACACGGCCCCACTCAGATTTAACACCATCTACGCTGACCCTCTGCGTTCTATCGGTGAGCCATGATTTTATCCAATTTAAAACTTTCCCCTCAATACCATGAGCCTTAATTTTTCTCAGAAGCCTCTGATGCGGTACTCTGTCAAATGCTTTGCTAAAGTCTAAGTAAATAACATCGTAATTTTCGTCATTATCTACTACCTCGAAGACTTTCCTAAAAAACGTTAGCAGATTTGTTAGACAAGATTTTCCCTTTGTAAACCCATGTTGAGAGTCGTAGATTAATTTGCTTTTCTCTAGATGCGATCGGATGCTATCTGCTATAATTGATTCAAGAAATTTCCCCACTACTGACGTCAAACTGATCGGCCGGTAATTTGACGCTGATGCTCTGTCTCCCTTTTTGAATATGGGTACTACATTTGCCTGTTTCCACAACTCTGGCACAACTCCAGTGTCTAATGATTTTGTGGATAAGTTTACGAGGGGTCCGCTAATCTGTTCCCTACACTCTTTTAAGACTCGAGGAATAATTTCATCCGGCCCTGGGGATTTTGTATTCTTTAGTTTAATTATCTTCTTAAGAACATCCTCTTTTCTGATAGTGTTATTCTGTAATTTCTCTTGTTCCGTTCCCTTAAATATCAGTTCCACCTCCGGAATTTCATCGCAAATTTCTTCTGTGAAAACTGATAAGAAGTAGCTGTTCAATGCTTTGCTTATTTCTTCACTGCCATTTATCAATTCTCCCCTCCCTGACTTTAAAAGCCCAACTTTGTCCTTGACCTTTGTCCTATGTACCTGGAAAAATCCCTTGGGATTCGCCTTGGATTCTCTTGCTATTTTGATTTCATAGTCTCTCTTTGCTGTCCTTACATTTTTCTTAACATTCCTAGATAGTTCATTATACCTG
The DNA here is from genome assembly GCF_018991925.1 of Homarus americanus. Classification (NCBI taxonomy): domain Eukaryota; kingdom Metazoa; phylum Arthropoda; class Malacostraca; order Decapoda; family Nephropidae; genus Homarus; species Homarus americanus. The sequence goes on along the minus strand of NW_024738300.1, from coordinate 4,520,853 downwards.
TTTCTGAGCTGCTCCTCCCCTCCCTTTAATTTCTTATATATTCTTTTCTTTATTCCTATGTCATGTTTAAGTTTTCTGGTCATCCACCTTGGCTCATTCTTATTTGACCTAATTTTTCTGTGTAGTATATTTTGTTCTTGTGCTTTATGGAGTATACAAGTGAATATATTATAGTCATGATCAATTGTTGTGTCATCTATGACCTCACCCCTTCCTCCTGGGAACTGACGTGACTGTTCCCAGGTGACCTCACCTAGGTACCTTCTTAACCCCTGATAATCTGCCAACCGAAAGTTTGGGACTCTGACCATATTGTCATTGTTTTTCGTTTCTCAATTTATGGTGAACCTGATTTCTCTGTGATCACTGTTACCTAGTTCTTCCCCTACTGTGATATCTCTGATAATATTTTCTTTATTTGTTAATACTAGGTCTAATATATTGTCACCTCTAGTAGGTTCTGTAATTAGTTGTTTCAAAAAATTGTCCTGTACTGCGTCTAGGAAGTCTTCAGATTCATAGTCGCCTACAATGTTGTCCCAGTCAATATTTCTGAAGTTGAAATCCCCCATAATGCATAGGTTGTTATATTTTGCTGCCCTACTCATTTCCTGCCATATGGGCTGAGCTGCGTCTTTGCCAAGACTTGGGGGCCTGTAAATCACTCCCATAATTAGTTTTTCTCTTCCTTCCGTGATTTCTACCCACACAGACTCGGTTCCTATTTCACCCTATATTGAATTATTAGTACAACATTTTAATGTATCCTTGACAAAGAGTGCGACCCCTCCCCCTTTCCTACCATCCCTGTCCTTGTGAAAAAGGTTGTACCCTTCTATGTGGTACTCTGATAAAAAAATTTTGCTCGCCAGATTCATCCAAGTTTCGGTGATTGCTATGACGTCTACATTCTCGGTACATACAACCGCTCTCAGCAAGTTTCTTCTTTTACTTTTCAATTTCCATTCTTCTTCTTGGTCTTGTTCTGGAAGATTTTCGTACACGTGTATAAACGGGATTGCTGATAGTGTTATAAAATCGGGTTTAATTTTGGCTTCTTCTTTTTCCGTGGTCTTCTTGGGGTCTTGATTTATATTTGTTGTGGTCTTGTTCGGGTCTTGATTCTTCTTTGCTGCAGTTTTCACTACAAGGAGAGCCTCCTTGTAGCTCAATTTTTCCTTACTTCGCAGCTTAGCCACCCTACACTCCTCCCTCCACTTGGGACACTCCCGGTCGGAGGAGTGAGGGCCACCACAAGCTGGGCACTTCTTGGCGGCCGCCGAGCAGTTGGTGTCCTGGTGCCCGGGTGTCCCGCAACTGGAACACACCTCCTGAGCACGACACTTCCGCGCCAGATGGCCGTACCTCTGGCATTTATAGCATCTTGTAGGCCTTCTTTCGTTCGGTCTTACTGGGATCTTCTCCCATCCCAGCAAGACGGTGCTTGGAAGTTTCTTGTGGCAGCCAACCAGCGCAGTAGTACTGGTGAGCTTCCCTTGTATTGAGAGCTGCTTTCCGATCAACTCGGCCAGTTCTTCTTTTTCCAGATGTTCGATTTCTGAGTGGGAGATGACTCCCAAAACCAAGTTGTCCTCTAGACAGGTTTCAACTAGGATCTGTATCCCGTTGATTTCTCTAAGTCCCTCTAGTTGCTGGGCCTCTCCCCATTCCGCGAAGGTGACAATAAGGCAACCGCTGTCTCTGCGGACGACCCTTGTCACCCCCGTGATTCCTGTGGCGTCAACAAACTTCCTCAGGATAAGGAGGTTCAGTTCCTTGCGCGCAGGGCGCTTGACTGAATACAGCCTAAAGACCTTCGCCTGTTTACAGGTGAACATTATCTGGTTCACGTGTTACCTCGGGAGCAGAAAGATCCTACCTCGCCGAGTACTATAGCGCTAGGCGTGTGTGTGTGTGTGTGCGTGTTCTGGGCAGCCGAAACTGCACAATCAATTTTCATCAAACTTGGTGGAAAAATCGCAAAAAATTCGTACAGTGGAGCAAACCTGGTTCCATATCAATGGTTTCTTTAGGAAGCCATTACATAACCATTTTGTTCACACTGGAAAACGATGCAAGTCTACGGACTTGGCGCACACCCACGATTGCAGTTATTGTACGGCTCCCTCCTCCTCCCCCCACTTTTTTCTTAGCCTACTTTATTTTAATGTTGTTTGGATTAGTAAAGGAAGGAAGATGAGTAAATAGAAGAATAAATAAAGACGGGGAAACAGAAAATAGTTCGAGATTTCAGGTGGGGGGGGGCTGAGTTTCATCATACGTCTGGATGAGCAGTTACCAGACGACCATACAGCTACAGTGTATACTTATGCCTGTGGGTGGAAAAGGAGAAGCGATAAAAAGATAACAGAAAAGCATGGAGAAAAGGACTACAATAGACACAGGGAGAATATAGACGGTGAAACAGACAGGAGGTTGACAAAAACAGACAGATTCATACATGCACAATTAGACAATATGGCGACTAACACGACAGACAGACAGCTGACTGACTGGTTCACATTACATAAGAACATAAGAACATAAGAATAGAGGAAACTGCAGAGGGCCTAGTGACCCATACTGGGCAGTCCCGTTTATACCCAAAACCTGTTGCTCATATAAGCATCCAACCTATGTTTTGTTATGCCGTCTCTTAATTTACTTAAATATCCAGGTTCTAGGCGTAACCAAACAAAAAAAGTGAAGTAAATTAAAAGGGAATAAAAATAAATAAAGTAAACCTTTAAGAATTTAATTAATTAAATATTAACACAATAAAGAGCCTCGTAGGCTGTCACAACAAATTGATTCACCATCGAAACTTTTAAGACACAAATGATACTAAACATCGAAACATCAAAAAAAATAAAAATAAAGCATTGGATTACGTTAACACTGCATAAACATAAAAACTAACACTGAAATTAACTAACGTGAAACAACACTGAATTACTTAAATGTAACGAAGCAAATACTGATGGACATAAATAGAGACATAAATAGGTACTCACATAGATATACCACATTGGTGGCGACAGGAACAACACAAATAAATTAAGTATAAGTAACAGGTGACGAGTGTCATTCAAAGGATGTGGACTGTATGACAAGAAGACTGAACTGACACCGTCAGTTAGTGGGTCGTATATATAAGGTCGGCTCCCGCCACGCGACCCGCGGGTGGGTCGTTTAACGATGCAGATGGTCGTAGAGAAACAAAGAATGATTTTACAATACAAAATGGGTTTGTACAAATAATAACAGTTAAAACCTTAACAGCATAGGGTAAGGTGACTAGATTATATAGTAGTAAATACAACACGATCATTACAGGAATAATATGGAACAACATGGGAGCATGTTATATATAAAACAAAAATAGAAAAATACGACACAGTCGTAACAGTTTGAAGCTATCAAACGTATTCGAGTTAATGATGATATTTGGTAACTTGTTCCATTCATCCACTGCTCTTTTTCCAAACCAGTGTTTACCTATTTCACGCAGATATCTAAATTTGTCTAATTTAAAACCATTGTTGCAAGTTCGCTCCTGGTTGGATAGTTTGAGTTCCTTTGTAATGTCCCCTTTGTTTAACCCTGACTTCCGTTTATACACCTCTATCATGTCGCCCCTCACTCTACGTCTCTCCAGGGAGTGCAAATTAAGATGCTTTAACCTGTTTATGTACTCAAGGTTCCTAATGCCCGTGATTATTCTTGTCATTCTCCTCTAGATTCTTTCCAAGGATTCTATATCCATTCTGTAATACGGTGACCATAACTGAACTGCGTAATCCAGGTGAGGTCTCACAAGCGCTAGATATAATGTTAAGATGACCTCTCTAGTCTTATAACTAACACTCCTTTGTATGAACCCAAGTACTTTATTTGCCTTGTTACGAGAAAAAACACAGTGTTTACATGGCTTAAGATTCCTACTTATGATTACTCCTAAGTCTCTCCCGCAGTCTGATTCCACAATGGCATCGTTGTTCATCTGGTAACTGGTTTCCCTGTTTAAATCTCCTATACTGAGTACTTTACATTTGTCCACATTGAATTTCATCTGCCATTTTTCCGACCATTCGAAAAATTTGCTTAGATCTTCCTGTACTTTTGTAGACTCCTCGTCAGATTTAATTACACGTCCTATTTTAGTGTCATAAGCAAATTTACTTATGTTGCTGTCTATGCCGATATCTATGTCGTTTATGTATATAATAAATAATAATGGTCCAAGTACTGAGCCTTGGGGAACTCCACTAGTGACGTTGCTCCAATGTGATTTAGTGCCGTTTATGCTCACTCGCTGTTTCCTGTCCCGTAACCACTCCCTAATCCATTTAAGGATATTACCTTTGATGCCATGCGCTTCTACCTTTCTAATTAGTCTTTAGTGGGGGAGTCTGTCGAAGGCTTTGCTAAAGTCGAGATATACCACATCATAATTGTGCCCCTCGTCCACCAATTCGACAGCTGATGAAAAGAATGTTAATAGATTAGTTAGACATGAACGCCTGCTTGTGAGGCCATGTTGGGAATCATTGATCAACTTGTGCTTCTCCAGGTGGTTTCGAATAGAGTTAGAAATGATTGATTCTAGTAATTTGCCTACTATTGATGTTAGACTGATTGGGCGGTATTTAGAGGATAGTGATCTATCCCCTTTCCTGAAAATCGGTATGACATTCGCTATCCTCCAGGATTATGGTACTACACCTGTTTTTAAGGACATGTTAAACAACTTTGCTAAGGGCATACTAAGCTCTTCCTTACATTCTTTTAATACTCTGGCAAATATCTCATCGGAACCAGGTGACTTATTAGGCTTCAGTTTGTCTATTTGCTTATTAACATCGTTACTAGTCACTACTATCTCGCTTAATTTGTTTTCTTCTCTATCTCTGAATAGAGTCGGAGCCTTGGGTATCATGTTTAAATTTTCGGTGGTGCAAACTGTTGAAAAATATTTATTCAGATTATTGCTCATTTCTCTGTCATTATCAGTTAGCTCGCCGGTATCTGACTGTATTGGTCCAATCTTATCTCGTGTTTTGGTTTGATGCATTTGGTAGAACCCTTTGGGGTTTGTCTTCTCCTCCCTTGCTATCTTCAGTTCATTATTCCTCTTTGCTTTTCTTATCTCGGTCTTAACCCTACCGGCCAATCCCTTATAATACTCCCGGATGTAAATTTCGCCAATGTTTATCCTTGTACCTATAGCCTTCCTTTGGCCATAATGTTCTTTAAATAATTATTTATCCATTTAGGGTCATTTTTGTCTGATCTGAGTTTTTTGTATGGTATGTTCTGCCTTTGTGCAGTAAGTAACTAATTATTTAAATCATCGTGGAACTCGACAATCTCAGATCTCGTTACCAGGTAGGTGTCATCTGTCAGGTTCACGCCCAAGCGCGACAACCCCTCTCTCAACTGCCTCTTTAAACTATTCTGGTTTGCCCTTCTGAAATCTGGGACTTTAATGGAATTTTCCTTACGTCTGACCTGAAAATCTAACTGGAATCTATTCTCTTTGCGATCGCTGTTTGCAAATTCGTTCCCTACCTCGACATTGCTAATGAGGTTTTCTCTGTTCAACAGAACTAAACCGAGTATATTATTACCCCGGGTGGGTTCGGTTATATGTTGACTTAGGAAACAATAATGGATCGTTTCGAGGAAATCCTCTGCTACTGAGTTACCCGTAAGGTCAGTCCAATCTATTTGGCCAAGGTTAAAATCGCCTGCTATACAGACTTTGTTGTGTATGGAAGCTCTGCGCATTTCATCCCAAATAAGTCTCTCATTAACTCTATAAAGATTGGGAGGTCTCTACATTACTCCTATGATTATTTTTTCCCTACCGTCGATTAATTCTATCCAAATTGTTTCTGTATTCTGCTCAGTTTTTATTCCCTTATTTATTTCACACTTCAGATTATCCCTGACATAGATTGCCACTCCGCCTCCTTTCCTGGTCTGCCTATCGGTATGGAACAATTTGTAACCCGCAATTTGGTATTCGACAGGTAACTCACATGAGACTAGATTGATCCATGTTTCAGTGAATGATATTATATCGATTTTTTTGTACATACCAAGGCCCTAATATCATCTATTTTGTTTCTCATACTTCTACTGTTCGCTTAGTAGACATTTAAGTTAGTAGTGTTCTGAGTCCTCTCTTTACGCGTTTAGGTTTTAACTCCCTGTCTAATTTAGTTTTGTCATCATTCCTAACACTATTTCCCTGTAATGTTTCACTTTGTTTACCCGCTCCCGCTACAGTCTCCCTCACCCCTGTGCCCATATGTTCTCCTAGCAGTTTAAAGGCATCGATATCCTTTGAACTGCCCTCTCGAGAGACCCAGCCAGGGTTGCCACCCCATCCCTAGACAGGTGCACCCCATCCCTAGCAGAAAGGTCCCTTCTGCCGTTGAAGTTGTCCCAGTTGTCAATGAATGGGACTGATATTGACTTGCAATTTCTGTCAAGACAGTCGTTGACACCAACCGCCCTTGACAACCATTCACTGCCAACTCTCCTTCTAGGCAGGACACCGCATATGATAGGGATTCCTCCCCTAGTCCTAATACGATCTAGAGCTGCCGTGAACTTATCAAGAAGCTCCTCTCTCCTACACCGGACAATATCATTGCCTCTTGCACTGAGGTAGATAATGGGTTTGTTCCCATTACCAGACAAGATATTATCCATCCTGTCAATTATATCCCCCACCCCAGTTCCTGACAAACACAACCCTCATCCTGTTTTTGTTTTTACCACAAAAGGCCCTGTCCAAGTACCTTACCTGTGAGTCACCAACAATTAAAGTTTTTATACCTTCCTTGTCAGCCCTGCTCCTGACTGTACTAACGTCCAATTCGTCTATCACTGTACTAATGTCCAATTCGTCTATCAAGGGACTGAACGAGTTGGTACACTTAGCTGTTTATGTCGTAGTGAGAGGTCGGGGAAAGTGGGAGTCAAAATCAAGCAGGTCCTGGGAAGTAAAATTAGTTGCTCAGGACAAGGGGTAAAACAGGACCAGGGAAGGGTAGGTTTAAATGTATAATATACAAACAGTAAGAGCGTTAGAAATAAAATAGACTTGATGAGAGCGGTTGTATGTACCGAGAATGTAGACGTCATAGCAATCACTGAAACTTGGATGAATCTGGCAAGCAAAATTTTTTTATCAGAGTAGCACATAGAAGGGTACAACCTTTTTCACAAAAACAGGGAAGGTAGGAAGGGGGGAAGGGTCGCACTCTTCGTCAAGGATACATTAAAATGTGGTATTAATAATTCAATAAAGGGTGAAATAGGAACCGAGTCTGTGTGGGAAGAAATCAAGGAAGGAAGAGAAAAACTAATTATGGGAGTGATTTACAGGCCCCCAAATCTTGGCAAAGAAGCAACTCAGCCCATATGGCAGGAAATGAGTAGTCCAGCAAAATAAAACAATCTATGCATTATGGGGGATTTCAACTTCAGAAATATTGACTGGGACAACATTGTAGGCGACTATGAATCTGAAGACTTCCTAGACGCAGTACAGGACAATTTTTTGAAACAACTAATTACAGAACCTACTAGAGGTGACAATATATTAGACCTAGTATTAACAAATAAAGAAAATATTATCAGAGATATCACAGTAGGGGAAGAACTAGGAAACCTGTGATCACAAAGAAATCAGGTTCACCATAAATTGGGAAACGAAAAACAATGACAATATGGTCAGAGTCCCAAACTTTCGGTTGGCGGATTATCAGGGGTTAAGAAGGTACCTAGGTGAGGTCACCTGGGAACAGTCACGTCAGTCCCCAGTAGTAAGGGGTGAGGTCATAGATGACACAACAATTGATCATGACTATAATATATTCACTAGTATACTACATAAAGCACAAGAACAAAATATACCATACAGAAAAATTAGGTCAAATAAGAATGAGCCAAGGTGGATGACCAGAAAACTTAAACATGACATAGGAATAAAGAAAGGAATATATAAGAAATTAAAGGGAGGGGAGAAGCAGCTCAGAAATAGGTATAATGAAAATCTAGGAATGTTAAGAAAAATTTAAAGAAAGCAAAGAGAGACTATGAAATCAAAATAGCAAGAGAATCCAAGGCAAATCCCAAGGGATTTTTCCAGGTATATAGTACAAAGGTCAAGGACAAAGTTGGGCCTTTAAAGTCAGGGAGGGGAGAAGTGATAAATGGCAGTGAGGAAATAAGCAAAGCATTGAACAGCTACTTCTTATCAGTTTTCACAGAAGAAATTTGCGATGAAACTCCAGAGGTGGAACTGATATTTAAAAGGAAAGGAAGAAGAGAAATTAAAGAATATCACTATCAGAAAAGAGGATGTTCTTAAGATGATAAATTAACTAAAGAAAACAAAAACCCCAGGGCTGGATGAAATTTTTCCTAGAGTCTTGAAAGAATGTAGGGAACAGATTAGCGGACCCCTCGTAAACTTATTTACAAAATCATTAGACACTGGAGTTGTGCCAGACTTGTGGAAACAGGCAAATGTAGTACCCATATTCAAAAAGGGAGACAGAGCATCAGCGTCAAATTACTGGCTGATCAGTTTGACGTCAGTAGTGGGGAATTTTCTTGAATCAATTATAGCAGATAGCATCCGATCTCATCTAGAGAAAAGCAAATTAATCTACGACTCTCAACATGGGTTTACAAAGGGAAAATCTTGTCTAACAAATCTGCTAACGTTTTTTAGGAAAGTCTTCGAGGTAGTAGATAATGACGAAAATTACGATGTTATTTACTTAGACTTTAGCAAAGCATTTGACAGAGTACCGCATCAGAGGCTTCTGAGAAAAATTAAGGCTCATGGTATCGAGGGGAAAGTAGATGGTGTTAAATCTGAGTGGGGCCTTGTAACCAGTGGGGTTCCCCAGGGGTCAGTACTAGGCCCACTCTTGTTCATAATCTACATAAACGATCTAGATACTGGGAACAGCAGTGACATAAGCAAGTTTGCGGATGACACCAAAATAGAGCGGCAAATTAATTCAGGGCAGCATGCAAATGCATTACAGGAGGATCTAAATAAACTGCAGGGGTGGTCTGAAAAATGGCAAATGAAATTCAACACCAGCAAGTGCAGCGTACTTAATATTGGAAGAACAAATACTTATAATGTATACAGCCTTAACAACATCAACCTAGAGAAGTCGACTTGTGAAAGAGAGCTAGGGGTACTTGTAAGCCCGGACCTGCGGCCTAGAAAACAGTGCGTTAATGTTCGAAATATGGCAAACAGAGTATTGGGTTTTATATCTAGAAGTGTAAGTAACAAGAGTGCAGAGGTCTTATTGCAACTATATCATGCGCTAGTCAGGCCGCACCTCGATTATGAGGTTCAGTTCTGGTGCCCCTATTATAGAATGAATATAAATTCACTAGAGTCGGTGCAGCGAAGAATGACAAAAATGATTCCGGGACTTAGAAACCTTCCATATCAGGATAGGTTAAAGAAACTTAACTTGCATTCCCTAGAAAGACGAAGAGTGCGGGGAGATATGATAGAAGTATTTAAGTGGGTGAAAGGAATCAATAAAGGGGATATAGATAAAGTTCTTATAATATCTGAGCAGGATAGGACTCGGAGGGAGATAGGAAGAAACTGGTTCACAAATAGGGTGGTGGACGAGTGGAACAAGCTTAGCAACTTTGTAGTAAGTGCGGGAACTCTGGAAAGTTTCAAAAGGAGGCTAGATAGATTCATGGATGATAGAGAGTGGTAGTAACTCTCGACAGGAGCTGCCATGCACAGGCCAACCGGCCTATTGCAGACTCCTTATTTTCTTGTGTTCTTATGTTCTTATGTTCTTCACGTATCCTTGGTGTGTTTCCTCATCACCAGTTTGGTCTTCCCTCTCCTCACAACCTTCCACTCATCTGAGTTATCGTCAGACACTGGCTTTCCTTGTCTCGCCTCTTCCTTTAATTTCATCCTCGCCATCTCTTCCTTTAATTTCAGGTTCTCCAACGTGAGCTTCTCCAGTTTGGCCAACAAACTCGCACACCCCAGACCACATATAGCACTGACCATTTCTGATAATTATCCCTCGGGAGCTAACCCTGCCGTGACCTTTCCCCTAGTGAGGTCAGAACACAATTAATAAAGATGGGCTTTCATTCAAACACCACGCAGACGAACAGACAGTTGGGATGGCAATAGACAGGTCGGATAGACTCGAGACAGATTAGAAGGAATTTATAAACAAGAATAACACCAAATTGACCATAGCTGCGTCAGTGAGGGTAGGAGGTCTTACATCCACCAGCATAAATAATAAGACGCATTGAAAACTAACACTCTCACGCCAGGGGCGATTCTACGGAGGGCAGGGGCCATTCCCCCAGATTTTGGGCTGGCCCCTGCGTTGGCCTCCCCACTTTTTATTCTCAAAATTGTAATTCCAAAAACATTCCCAAAACCAGGAAGTGAATCAAGTGACTCAGGCAATGGGCGCACCATACGCCAGATGCAGGCATGGGTGAGGTGAGGTGAGATCACTGAGGTGAGGTGAGGTGAGGCCCGGAGGGCAGGAATTGGGAGGGTGCAGATATGCAGGGTGGGGTCACATCACGGTGTATATAAACAAATTGCCTTGTCGGTGATAAATATTACCACTCTGTATTTCCACTGAGGAGGGTGACAGACTGACAGTAATTGTCGAATTTGTCGCAGAAACTACCCAGAAGAAATATTTCGTCTGCCACAGTGCCACTGTGGGTTTTTCTACTTGCTAAGTGAGGTATGTTTAGAGAAAACATGTGAGTAATTTTTTAACTATAGGAGTAATATTACAATCAGTCAATCTCAATCATTCAGTTCAAGTGGCTGTAGTTGAGCTGAGCTGTATAGTATAAGTTAAATCAGTACAGTCCATCAGTTATATCATTGCAAACTGTAGGCCAAAAGCATTCTTATGACATATATGTCACAAGAATATATAATTAATATGTCATGAGAATGCTTTAGGCCTACATTTTGTAATGATATAACTGATGGACTGTACTAATTTACTTTATACTGTTCAGCAAATCAGCCCAGCTCAACTACAGCCACTTGATTGACTTGAACTGAATGATTGACTGATTGTAATGTTACCCCATACTCCTATAGTTAAAAAATGATCTATATTAATGAAATAAGGTAAGACTTGTAGGTTATGTATCTAAGCTACTGTGCCGAGTAGCAACCTTGTATATACACTACTGTGCCGAGTAGCATTTACATATATGTAATCACGTGGCAACACTGCACGTGTTATGTGGCAACATTGCCCCGAGGCTTCCATATGGCAAGGCAGCCTCAGTCTGACTCCGTGGGTCGTGCGCAACAGTACATTCGCACGCGGCTCACTACTTGTATCTCTCCGATCCTTAATAAATGGACATCAGTGTTACCCGGTGTTTCCCTACCCATCACTGCCTTCTTCAGGGAACACTTGGAACCTTCAAGACTATTGAAGGAGACTTCTGCAGAAGACACTGGAGCACGAGCCATATCCGCTCGAGGTTTACTTGCTCAAATAGATGCAGAATTTGTCTACTTATTGCAGTTTTTCTCAGAGATTCTTGGAAAAGTTGATAAAGTATCACAGCAGCTACACGGCAAGCAAGCAGACTTAGGAAAAGCAGCAATGCTCATTTCGTCGCTCCATAAAGATCTAGCTGATAAACGCCACTATAACTTGATTGAGCATTACTCCAAGAAGATTGATGAGCTCTGTGAGAAATGCAGCATTTCACCAACAAAGACACGAAAGCGAACCAGAAAACCTCGACAGAATGATGAATTCATTGTGCTGAAAATGACCGGTCAAAGATCTGTCGTGAGTCATGTGCACTTGGCATCTTCTATGAAGTCCTAGACTGTTTGATTAGTGAATTAGACAGGCGTTTCTCCAATGATTCCTGTTCAATTTTCTGTGGGATTTCAGCTGTCCAGAAGGACAGACATTCTTGTCTGAAGAAGATTTGAAGGCATTTGTAGTTGCATACTCAGTCAATCAAAGTGATTTACAACATGAGATACCTCTGGTGAAGAAATTGCTAAGAAGGGACATAAACAACCTTCATCGCTCGTGCAATTTATGTCATTTATATGCCCTTATAAGGCTGCATTTGACTGTTTGTATAAATTAATGTTGATAGCTGTAACTCTCCCTGTTACCAATGCTTCATGCAAGAGAAGCTTTTCGAAAATGAAATAAGTGAAAACATTCCTAAGAAATTCCATGTCCAGTGACAGACTGAGTAACGTCTCACTACTATCGATTGAAAGTGCACGCGCTGAGGGAATTGATTTAGATTGTTTTGTCGACGAGTTTGGCAGCCGACATAATAATCGTAGGATTAAGCTGCACTGAATATACTGCCACCGTCACAGTAAAGTGTGAACTGAAACCGCACCATTGCCATTTGCCATTGGGTATAACGTAACAGTTGTATGCGGCGACCATGTCTGAAAAAGTAAACGTTGTCTCCATAATCTCCATTATGTGTGAAGCGTGAGATCATTCATTTTTTCGCTGATGTATGTACAATTGTACATACATTGTAAAGATTCTGATATATTTTTCAATGTTTGTTATGTGGTACACCCGCCCTTTATGTGACTATGTGAGCAATAATACAGTTTTAGAGATATGTTCAAGTGTGTCAATACCCCAATGAATCATGATTAGTGGAATAAGAGAGTTGCCATTATACCGCCATATGCTGATTATTTTAGGCTACCGTCATGAGAAACGTCATTCACATTTGTCAAGCAAATTGGTGTAATAATGCCCAAAACTGCATCTTGCAAGTTATACACAGGTTTGGTTTTGCCCCCGAACATTTACCTTGGCCCCAAAGTGCCCCTCCCCCCTGTATGTATATTCTGTATGCTGTATTTATATTATGCTATGTATATTATGTATGTGCTCCATTTATGTATTATTTATTTAGCCTAGCTAGTAGCGTGTGGCAATGTATTTATCAATGTCCCACATGCTTAATTAATGTGCCTGGCGACGTATGGAAGCTGCTAATGTATCACTTGCCATACGTCGTCTATAGAGCAGTTGACCAGCGGACAGGTTGAAGAGCGCTACTCCCCTTGTGTACATATCTCTTATCCAGTAAATCGAACCTACAAAATCTATACAGGTGTTTGTGTTCGCTCCTGTATATTGAACTTATTACCCAGAACACGAACATGGCGCAGTGAACCGGTTTTACTGGATAATTACGAGTGACAGTGCAAAGTTTGTGGAAAGCCGGCTTATGGACTCCTTCCCTGTGTCAACCAACCGCTGCCCACCACCCCTCCTCGAAGAATTTAGCAACTTTGTGCAGTGTCAGTGACAGTGATTTTCTGTGCAGTGTTTAGTGCATTGTGTGTTTCTTGCCATACATGTGTGACCTTGTTATAAAGGATTCCCAAGGTACACGGCATGTTCTGGGCATTTGTAAGGAGTAACGTTTTTCACATCCTCCTCTTATCATTCCATGAGGGTAACTGATGCTCCTAGTCGTCTCCACCCCCCCTCACAGCTCGAGGCCCCTCATGGCGAGACGCTCTAGCCCGCCCGGCACACACACACTCACTGACATCGGCGATTCCCTTATATATATTTTATATATATAACCTACTTATCTGTGTATTTAATTAATTTTTTGTCTGAGATCTTGTTGATACGACGGGCTGACCGGTCAACACTGATTTAGACACAGTACACATGAAGTAGTTATGTCTCGTGCCCTACGCAGTCGTGGAGCCAGCGCCCGGATGAGTCAGTCGGATGATAGCTCCTCAGAGATGGATGACCAGGCTGACCATGACGCTCCAGCTCCCAAAACATCGCGCAGCCCTTCAGCTCCATATTCAGCGTTGTCTCCAGAGATAATTGCTTTAATGAAGTTTATGAGAGATGAAAGGCGCGAGGATGAAGCTAACAGACGTGTGGCGGATGAACACAGAAGGCAAGCAGAGGCAGAGAAAGACCACCAACGGAGATTGGAAGACAGTGCACGGTTTGAAGCTTTGATATCTCGCCTCACTGTTAACCAAGCCCCTGGCTCTAACACTGTCTCGGTACTGACTGGTTCAGATACCTCATCAATGCTTCCTTCACGCCCCCCAGCCCCACCTAAAGCAGCAGCTCAAACACCGCCCATCTTGAAGCCTGATGTGAATTTCCAGACTTTTCGTGAATGGCGGCGACGGTGGACTGATTATGCTACAATGGTGGATCTCCAGAGTTTGTCACAGCCTAAACAACTCATCCAGCTGCGTATGTGCCTGTCCTTGGAAATTCAGCGTGTCTTAGAACATACGCTGCAGGTACCTCCGACCTCTTCGCTGTCTGTAGAGGAGGTACTGGACATTCTACAACGGCACATCAAAGGACAGCAGAATGAAGCTCTGTGCAGGAGGGAATTGTTTAGCTGCAGACAGATGGAGGGTGAGACTTTGACGCCTTTTATGTACGACTTAAGAGAGCCTCGGAAGAGGTAGATATATGTCTAGGCCACCACCAGCAGTGCGAGGAGACCCAGTTGAAGCAGGTGATCCTGATGGGTGTTAAGGACGAGGAACTTGTCCAACGCCTCATCTCCCTCGACTCTTCCTTTTCTCTCAAGGATGTGTTGACGATATGTCGCTCCTATGAGGCTGCCAGGTGTGCCACCTCTGCCATCCGAGCTCCCCCTACAGCTGTACGCGCTGTGTCCCGGTACAAGAAGGACAAGAAGTCTGCTCCTACGCCTTCGCCCACCACGTCCACGCCCGGTTCATTTTGCAACAACTGTGGTAAGCAGCACGGAACACAGGTGTGTCCAGCTGCTCAGTCTACCTGCAACAGTTGTGACCGTAAGGGCCACTGGTCGCTCACAGTGCGGTGCCCAGCTAAGTACGTACAGTGCAATGTGTGCGGTCGTCTGGGCCACTATGACAAGTGTTGCCCTACCCACAAACCCAAGGGACAGCGTCGGCGGAAGCTTCAGCGCCCTTCTACCAGTAAGGGCCGCCCACAGTCTTCCAATCAGAGGCACGACGACCCTGGACAAAGCCCGACCCATATTAGGAGGGTGTACTCCTCACGTCCCATGACCAAAGTCCCCCAGCACGTCAGCGTCATCGTGACCTACGGCAATGTGTCATCCTGTCTCGAGATGCTGCCCGACACCGGCGTTGAGGCTACGGTCATCGGTCCCCAGCATTTGCAATGCTTGGGGCTCTCTCCAAGCGATCTAGGACCGCCTCCCAAGGACCTCAGCGTCACGGCAGATGGTTCACAGATGGCCCCAGGCCTAGGTTCACTCTATGCACATGTCACCTTTGGCAACAGGTCGTGTCAGGCCTGGATTGACGTGCATAATGGTGTCCCGACTCCTTTGCTGTCCTACAGACATTGCCAAGAGTTGGCCATCATCTCCCAGGACTTCCCAACACCGATTCTGGAGGTAAAATACGCCAACAGGGTGCACGAAGGGAGCAGCAACTACCCTGCTGCCGCCCTACCCCTAGCTCTGGCCAGTGACACCTCTCCTTCGGTAGTTGTCCCTGCTGCTTCAAGTCTCCATCCCTTGGCTCGCCTCCACGACAGTCACTGTGGAGCCGAGGCCACCAAACGACGTGCACGACAGACTGTGTTCTGGCCCGGCATCAACTCCGACATCTCCAATGTTGTCCGTGCGTGTGAGCCCTGCCAAGTATTACAACCCAGCCAGCAGCAGGAACCCTTCATGAGTGACGACAACCCCACCCGCCCCTTTGAGTCTGTGTCAGCCGACTTTTTCTCTGTGTCAGGAAAGTCCTTCCTTGTTATCATCGACCGTCTCTCTGGTTGGCCGGTTGTCATCAAGTGCGGTAATGACACGACGTCTGCCGCCACCATCAGCAAGTTCCGCCACTACTTCCGTGACGTGGGCGTTCCTGTGCGCCTGCGAACCGACGGAGGGCCTCAGTTCACAAGCCGGGACTTTGCTGTGTTCCTTGACCGATGGGGAGTCCGGCATGTGTTGTCATCGCCCCATTACCCGCAGTCCAACGGCCACGCTGAGGCTGCTGTCAAATCCCTGAAGCACCTCATCCTTAAGGTGGCCCCTTCTGGGAACATTGACTGCGAGGCCTTCGACCGGGGTCTTCTTGAACTCCGCAACACACCTAACTACACCGGACGCTCCCCTGCCCAGGTTTTGTATGGACGCCCCCTTCGTTCTTGTGTCCCTGCTCACCCTCAATCCTTCTCCAAGGAGTGGCAGGCCAAGACAGAGGATTGTGATCGCCGAGCCGCCGAACGTGTTCAGGACGTCGTCGCCCGCTACAACGACCACGCCCGTTCTCTCCCCAGGTTGAGTGTCGGCACCCAAGTCCGTGTTCAGGACCCGACCTCCCTACGTTGGGACAAAGTAGGCGTAGTCATGGGTCTCGGTAGGTCACGGGACTACCAGGTGCGGTTACCCAGTGGTCGTGTGTGGTGGAGGAACCGCCGTTTTCTCCGCCCCATAACAATGCCTTCTGCTGACCCCGCCACCAGTGTTGAGTCCCATACCCTTCCCAGTGATCTAGTCCCTCGACGCTCAGAACGGATCCAAAAGAAAAGGTCCGCTCAAGACTTTGCTATGAGCGTATAGGGGGGAGGGAGGTGTATGTATATTCTGTATGCTTTATTTATATTATGCTATGTATATTATGTATGTGCTCCATTTATGTATTATTTATTTAGCCTAGCTAGTAGCGTGTGGCAATGTATTTATCAATGTCCCACATGCTTAATTAATGTGCCTGGCGACGTATGGAAGCTGCTAATGTATCACTTGCCATACGTCGTCTATAGAGCAGTTGACCAGCGGACAGGTTGAAGAGCGCTACTCCCCTTGTGTACATATCTCTTATCCAGTAAATCGAACCTACAAAATCTATACAGGTGTTTGTGTTCGTTCCTGTATATTGAACTTATTACCCAGAACACGAACACCCCCCACCCCCCCGCACTTTCCGAAGGCTAGAAAAGCCACTGCCTCATGCGGAAAGAACATCGATGGTCGGTCAGTCATGTGAGATGGGCCTAAAACTGACTAACGTAGATGATGACTATGATGACTTAACACAGGTGATGACTTAACACATGTGATGATTTAAGCAGATGGTAACTAATCTAACCAGAATCAAGGTCACTTCTCTTCACAATATAATTTATCTCGGAATGATCATCGGTGATTCATAATATTTTTTTTTTTTTTATGATTTTAACCTGACCTTAAGGCGAATAGTTCTTAACTAATTATTCTAACCTTTATTCTGTTCCTTCTTATAATATATTAGCTACTGTAAGAATCACGACCACGACCATGATTATAACAACCACGACCATGATTATAACAACCACGACAAAATAATAACAACCACGACTATGATCATAACGACGACTATGATTATAACAACCACGAATATGATTATAGCAATCACGACCATGATTATACCAACCACGAATATAAAAATAACAACCACGACCATGATTATAACAACTACGACCATGATTATAACAACCACGACCATGATTATAACAACCACGACCGAGATTATATCAACCACGACCATAATTATGACAACCACGACCATGATTATAACAACCACGACCATGATTATAACAACCACGAACATAATTTTACCAACCACGAATATAATTATAACAACCACGACCATGATTATAACACTCACGACCATTATTATAACAACCACGACCACGATTATAACAACCACGACCATGATTATAACAACCACGAAAATAACACGACTATGATTATAACAACCACGACCATGATTATGACAACCGACTGTGATTATAACAAGCACCTATTATAACAACCGACCATGATTATAACAACCACGACCATGATTATAACAACAACCACGAGCATGACTATAACAACCACGACCATGATTATTACACTCACGACCATGATTATAACAACCACGACCACGATTATAACAACCACGACCATGATTATAACAACCACGACCATGATTATAACAACCACGACTATGATTATAACAACCACGACTATGATTATAACAACCACGACCATGATTATAACAACAACGACCATGATTATAACAACCTCGACCATGATTATAATAACCACGACCATGATTTTAACAACCACGACCATGATTATAACAACCACGACCATGATTAAAACAACCACGACTATGATTATAACAACCAAGACCATGATTATAACAACCACGACTATGATTATAACATCCACGACCATGATTATAGCAACCACGACTATGATTATAACAACCACGACCATGATTATAACAACCACCACCATGATTATAACCAACACGACCATGATTATAACAACCACTACCATGATTATAACAAATATGACTATGATTATAACAAGCACCACCATAAGAACAAAAGAACATAAGAATGGAGGAAACTGCAGCGGGCTTATTGGCCCATACTGGGCAGTCCGGTTTACACCAAACCCCTATTGCTCATATAAGCATCTTACCTATGTTTGAAGCTATTCAGCGTATTCAAGTTAATAATGATATTTGGTAACTTGTTCCATTCATCCACTACTCTGTTTCCAAACCAGTGTTTACCTATTTCACGCCTAAATCTAAATTTGTCTAATTTAAAATCATTGTTACGGGTTCGCTCCTGGTTGGATAGTTTGAGTACCTTTGTAATGTCCCCTTTGTTTAGCCCTGCCTTCCACTTATAAAACTCTATCAGGTCGCCCCTCGCGCTACGTCTCTCCAGGGAGTGCAAATTAAGATGCTTTAACCTGTCTCTATACTCAAGGTTCTTAATGCCCGGGATTAGTCTTGTCATTCTCCTCTGAATTCTTTCCAAGGATTCTATATCCATTCTGTATTACGGTGACCAGAACTGAACTGCGTAATCCAGGTGTGGTCTCACAAGAGCAAGATACAGTTTTAGGATGACCTCGCTAGTCTTGTAACTAACACTCCTTTGTATGAACCCAAGTACTTTATTAGCCTTGTTATGAGCAAAAACACATTGTTTACTTGGCCTAAGGTTCCTACTTATCATTACTCCTAAATCTCTCTTGCAGTCGGATTTCTCTATGGCATCATTGTTCATCTGGTATCTGGTTTCCCTGTTTACATCTCCTATACTGAGTACTTTACATTTGTCCACGTTGAATTTCATCTACCATTTTTCAGACCATTCGAAAAATTTGTTTAGATCTTCCTGTAGTTTTGCTGAGTCCTCGTCAGATTTAATTATACGTCCTATTTTAGTGTCATCAGCAAATTTACTTATGTTGCTGTCTATGCCGATATCTATGTCGTTTATGTATATTATAAATAATAATGGTCCAAGTACTGAGCCTTGGGGAACCTTACTTGTGACGTTGCCCCAATGGGACTTAGTGCCAATAATGCTCACTAGCTGTTTCCTGCCGTGTAACCACACCCTAATCCATTTGAGGATATTACCTTTGATGCCATGTGCTTTTTCCTTTCCAATTAGTCTTTCGTGGGGGACTCTGTTGAAGGCTTTGCTAAAGTCGAGATATACTACATAATAATTGTGCCCCTCGTCCACCAATTCGAAAACTGATGAAAAGAATGTTAATAGATTAGTTAGACATGAACGTCCGCTTGTGAATCCATGCTGGGAGTCATTGATCAATCTGTGCTTCTCCAGGTGATTTCGAATAGAGTTTGAAATGATTCCTTCCAGTAATTTGCCTACTATTGATGTGAGACTGATTGGTCGGTAGTTAGAGGATAGTGATCTATCCCCCTTCTTGAAAATCGGTATTACATTCGCTATCCTCCAGGATTCTGGTACTACACCTGTTTTTAAGGACATGTTAAACAACTTTGCTAAGGGCATACTAAGCTCTTCCTTACATTCCTTTAATACTCTGGCAAATATCTCATCGGGACCAGGTGACTTATTAGGCTTAAGTTTGTCTATTTGCTTACTAACATCGTTACTAGTCACTACTATCTCGCTTAATTTCTTTTTCTTCACTATCTCTGAATAGAGTCGGTGCCCCGGGTATCATGTTTAAATTTTCGATGGTGAAAACCGTTGAAAAATATTTAATCAAATTATTGCTCATTTCTCTGTCGTCATCAGTGAGATCACCAGTATCTGACAGTATTGGTCCAATCTTTTCTCGTGTTATAGTTTGATACATTTGGTAGAATCCTTTGGGGTTTGTCTTCGCCTCCCTTGCTATCCTTACCTCATTATTCCTCCTGGCTTTCCTTATCTCGGTTTTAACCCTACTCGCCAATACCTTATAATAATCCCGGAGGTAAATTTCGCCACGATTTATCCTTCTACCTATAGCCTTCCTTTGGCCAATGATGCTCTTTAAATAATTATTTATCCATTTAGGGTCATTGTTGTCTGATCTGAGTTTTTTGTATGGTATGTTCTGCCTTTGTGCATAAAGTAACTCATGATTTAAATTGTCGTGGAACTCGGCAATCTCAGATCTCGTTATCAGGCCGGTGTCATCTGTCAGGTTCACGGCCAAGCGCGACACCCCCTCTCTCAGCTGCCTCTTTAAACTGTCAAAGTTTGCCCTTCTGAAATCTGGTACTTTAGTGGAATTTTCCTTACGTCTGCCCTGAAAATCTAACTGGAATCTAATCTCTTTGTTATCACTGTTTGCAAGTTCGTTCCCTACCTCGACATTGCTAATGAGGTTTTCTCTGTTTGACAGAACTAAATCGAGTATATTATTACCCCGTGTGGGTTCGGTTATATGTTGACTTAGGAAACAGTCCTGGATCGTCTCGAGAAAATCCTCTGATTCTGAGTTACCCGTAAGGTCAGTCCAATCTATTTGGCCAAGGTTAAAGTTGCCTACTATACAGACTTTGTTGTGTATGGAAGCCCTGCGCATTTCATCCCAGATAAGTCGCTCATTGACTCTATCAAGATTGGGAGGTCTATATATTACTCCTGTGATTAATTTTTCCCGACCGTCGCTTAATTCTATCCAAATTGTTTCTGTATTCCTCTCAGTTTTTATTTCCTTATTTATTTCACACTTCAGATTATCCCTAACATAGATTGCTACTCCGCCTCCTTTCCTGGTCTGCCTATCGGTATGGAAGAGTTTGTAACCCGCAATTTGGTATTCGACTGGTAACTCACGTGTGTCTAGGTTGATCCATGTTTCAGTGAATGCAATTATATCGATTTTTTCGGTACATACCAAGGCCCTAATATCATCCATTTTGTTTCTCATACTTCTACTGTTCGCGTAGTATACATTTAAGTTAGTCGTGTTCTGAGTCCTCCCCTTACCGCGTTTAGTTTTAAACTCCCTGTCTAATTTAGTTTTGTCATCATTCCTAACACTATTCCCTGTAGTCTTTCACTTTGTTTACCCGCTCCCACTGCAGTCTCCTCCACCCCCTTGCCCATATGTTCTCTTAGTAGTTTAGAGACTTCGATATCTTTTGAACTGCCCCCTCTAGAGCCCCAGCCAGGGTTGCTACTCCATCCCTAGACAGGTGCACCCCATCCCTAGCATAAAGGTCCCTTCTGCCATAGAAGTTGTCCCAGTTGTCAATGAATGGGACTGATATTGACTTGCAATATCTTTCAAGACGGCCGTTGACACCAACTGCCTTTGACAACCCTTCACTGCCAACTCTCCTTCTAGGCAGGACACCGCATATGATAGGGATCCCTCCCTTAGTTCTAATACGTTCTATGGCTGCGTTGAACTTATCAAGAAGCTCCTCGCTCCTAAACCGGCCAATATCATTGCCTCCTGCACTGAGGCAGATAATGGGTGTGTTCCCATTACCAGACAAGATATTGTCCATCCTGTCAATTATATCCCCCACCCCAGCTCCTGGCAAACACACCCTCATCCTATTTTTGTTTTTACCACAAAAGGCCCTGTCCATGTACCTTACCTGTGAGTCACCAACAATTAAAGTTTTATACCTTCCTTGTCATCCCTGTCCTTGACTGTACTAATGTCCAATTCGTCTATCAAGGGACTGAACGGGTTGGTACACTTAGCTGTTGTTGTCGTTGTTGTCGTATCCTTGGTGTGCTTCTTCACCACCAGCTTTGTCTTCCCACTACTCACAACTTTCCACTCGCTTGAGTTTTCGTCAGACACTGGCTTTACTCGTCCAGCCTCTCCTTTTAACTTCGCCAGCTCTATCCTTAATTTCAGGTTCTCCAACGTGGCCCTCTCAATTTCTAACTTGGCCCTCGCCAATTCTTCAATAGACCACTCCAGTTTGGTCAACAAACTCTCATACCCAAGACCTCACATAGCACTAGCCATATCTGATAATTATCCCTCCGGAGCTAACCCTGCCGTGACCTTTCCCCTAGTGAGGTCAGAACATAGAACTATCCCAAGGGTGAGTTACCTACTGTGGGAAGTGTATTCATTCATGTAGTATCCGAGAGTCAGTGTCGAGTAACGTTAGACCTAACGTGTTAATACCCCGATATAATAGTGATATTGATGTGTCCATGTCATTAAGTGAATTAATAAATAGTTGTGTCGAAGAGGTGTTTAACAAGTTGTCCCTTTAAGAAGTAATATATGTGTAGTGACATACGAGATAATAAGATAAGCGTATTGACGCTGAGTAAATAACATCCCGGCCACGCTACCAAGTTCCTCTCTTCACATTACTACTCTCTATACTTCCTACTTATATGTAAAATCCCCTTCTCATTGTGTTCCGTACCATTATAATTATAACAACCACGACCATGATTATAACAACCACGACTATGATTATAACAACCACGACCATGATTATAACAACCAAGACCATGATTATAACAACCACGACTATGATTATAACAACCATGAGAATGATTATAACAACCACGAGCATGATTATAACAACCACGACAATGATTATAACAACCACAACTATGATTATACCAAGCACCACCATGAATATAACAACCAGGACCATGATTATAACAACCAGGATCATGATTATAACAACCAGGACTATGATTATAACAACCACGACCATGATTATAACAACCACGACCATGATTATAACAACCACGACCATGATTATAACAACCACGACTATGATTATAACAACCACGACTATGATTATGACAACCACGACCATTATTATAACAACCACGACCATGACTATTACAACCACGAATAAAATTATAACAACCACGACCATGATTATAACACTCACGACCATGTTTATAACAACCACGACTATGATTATAACTACCACGACTATGATCATAACCACGACTATGATTAAAACAACCACGACCATGATTATAACAACCACGACCATGATTATTACAACCACGACCATGATTATAACAACCACGAATATAATTATAACAACCAGGACCATGATTATAACAACCACGACCTCGTTTCCTCAACACTTGTGAAGGGGTTGTCATCAGCCCTGAATTCCAGATTTTGAATGAAATTATATTGTAGCAATGTCCAAGGAACCGGATGTTCACATCCAGGTGAATAAATCTCTGTCTTGTCGGGTTGGTGTACTGGACTCTAACCGACACTCTCAAGAGGTAGAATGCCTTTCCTATAAGATACATACTTCATCTCACAGCCGTTCCTTCTTGGAGTCTACGGACGCCATGGAGGTCACTTTCACTAGGGGGAGGTGCTCTAGCCGATCCCCTACAGTGGAATTGTAGAAGTGCTCAGAATAAACGCTCTGGAGGGAATGACCCTCGCTTCTTCAGGAACTATACGTCATACAGATATGATAATGGAAGAGGCGTCGTTCTGTACATTCATGAGTGACTTCCTCAGACAGAGATTGTGCTTAACTGTCCTCTGTGTTCGGTAGCATGTAAGGTGAAGTTTGGCATAACTTACGTAGGAATTTGTTCCATATACAATACATCCCTCCTCCCCGGCCCCTAGATGTGGAGGAGCTAGATTCCCTAGTGAGAAAATTGCCCCGAAAAAAGCATCATTATGGGGATTATAATGCTCACCGCCACACCTGGCGAGTGAAAGGGGGATACAATAAGGGAGCAAATAGCGAACTATATCCTAAACTCCAGCCTATTACTGTTGAATGATGGTAGTTCAACTCGATTAGACGATAGAGGCGGCACCTTAACGACTATATACTTATCTTTAGTCGATGGGGGTTTATACCCTGACACAAGATGGGAAGTCTAAAGCGAACCCTTGGGAATTGACGGTTCCCGATTTGTATTTCTTACAGAATCAGCTTGACGGATGCAGCTCTTGTAAATCGATTTAATTTGAAGAAGGCAGATTGGAGGTTATTCACGAGGGAAGCCATAGTCAACTGCCCTGACGCAGACATAAACACTAAAATCCAACATATTGAAGATACAATCATCAATACGCCAGCAAAATCAATTCTGAAGAATTCTACAACTCGCGGGAGGCCTAGGGTTCCATGGTGGAACACATATTGCCAAAAAGCGATTCAAGAATGCAATAGAAGGTTCAGAATATTCTATCGAGCCCCAACCTAGAGTAACAGAACTGCTGACGTTATCTTGAAACTTTACCTAGCATTAGTGAGGCCACACATGGATTATGCGGTTCAGTTCTGGTGTCCTTATTATAGAATGGACATAGATTCTTTGGAGAGAGTACAAAGAAGAATGACAAAAATGATCCATAATATTAGAAACCTTCCATATGAAGAAAGACTGAAAAGCTTAGGCTTACATTCATTAGAGAGGCGTAGAGTTAGGGGAGATATGATAGAGGTGTACAAGTGGGTAAGTGGGATTAACAATGGTAAAATGGAAGATGTTCTGAAGCTCAGTAATAACGAAATAACTAGAACAAATGGCTTTAAATTAGATAAATTCCGATTCAGAAAGGATATAGACAAGCACTGGTTTGGTAATAGAGTTGTGGATATGTGGAATAGGCTACCGAGTGCTATAGTAGGATCGGGGACGCTAGGGAGCTTCAAGACGAAGTTGGATAGGCACATGGAAGTGCTGGGATGGGTGTGAAAGGGATCTGCCCTATATGGGCCAGGCGGCCTCCTGCAGTATCCCACTTTCTTATGTTCTTATGTAATCTGGTGGAATATAAGAAGGCGAGGATTCGGGCACGAAGAATCGCTAAGGAGAGCAAACGCAGGTCTTGGCAAGAATTCGTCTCCACTGTCAATAAAGACTCCTTCCTCGATAAGATACGAGTAATAGAAGCTCCAGTCAGACCGGGGAAACTTTCCTCTGAAGTGTGGTCGGTTGTTAACCGTATCAGGGGACGGAGGAGGAGTGCTCCTATCCCTCAACTTGAGAGTGAGGGATGAATTCTGGATAATCCCCTAGACACTGCCACCTGTCTAGTCCGTCAGTTCGTGTGAGTTAGTAGTTCAGCAAACTATGATCCTCAGTTCGCTCATAAGAAGGAGAGGGCTCAGAGAATGCCCCTATCCTTTGTGTAATGATTGATTGTCAGACCAAACCTTACAGCCCCAGAATTATGTCACATATAACAGCAAGTACACTACAGACCTCGTGGTACCACCACATTCCGGGTTGACACACCTCAGGTCGACCCAAGGGACTTGACCTCGCCCGCTAATGACGTGAGCCGGGTGACCTACAACCGCACCTAACCAAGACACCTGGGCAGGACCACACCTGCACACAGCTATCCAGATCAAACCAGTTTAGTGTTAATTGTTAGAGGTCAGAAGCAGGCTGGGCCGACCCCATATAAAGGCCCTACAGTCCCGTCCACGGGCATTATCATTATCATTCTGATTCTGGTCATACTGATTCTCATTCTGGTTGCTGTCATCTCCCTCCCGTTCGGGTCGTCGCTCGGTTCACTAAGCAGAGTCACGCACGTCCCCTCCCCGGGTCGGGAGGGAGACTTCCCGACCAGACCACGGCATCGCCAGCTGAGCAGATTCTCCCATAGGAGGCAGCCCAGCCAGCACTCACTGGGCCTACGTCAGGGTACACGTGAGTCTTGTCAGAACGTCCTAGGGTGAGTTACCTACTGTGGGAAGTGTATTCATTCAGGTGTGTCCGAGAGTCAGTGTCAAGTAACGTAAAGCATAATGTGTTAGTACCCCAATATAATAGTGCTATTAATGTGTCCATGTCATTGAGTGAATTAATAAATAGTTGTATCGAAGAGGTGTTTAACAAGTTGTCCCTTTAAGAAGTAATATACGTGTATTGACATACGAGATAAGATAAGCGTATTGACGCTGAGTAAATAACACCCCGGCCAGCCACGCTACCAAGTTTCCTATCTTTCCATTCCTACTCTCTATTCTTACTTATTTATGGCTTCCTCTCATTGTGGTCTTTGGTCTCATT
Organism: Homarus americanus; assembly: GCF_018991925.1. NCBI lineage: Eukaryota > Metazoa > Arthropoda > Malacostraca > Decapoda > Nephropidae > Homarus > Homarus americanus. Next base: position 4,494,454 of record NW_024738300.1, on the reverse strand, counting down.
ATATTGGTGGCAGCGGTGGGATCTTCCTCTTTGTCTCATTATATTGGTGGCAGCGTGGGATCTTCCTCTTTGTCTCATAATATTGGTGGCAGCTACTCTCTATTTATATTCTTATTTATATTCTTCCTCTCATTGTGTTTTGTCTCATTATATTGGTGGCAGCGAACTATGAAGTTAACCCACGCCCGCCTCGTCCCTTGTTATTGGTAACAGTGTACTTAAAGTAAACCCGTGCCCTCCCCCGTTAGCCATAGCACCTGGCTCGTTAGTTCAAAAGTGCGTAATAAGAAGTTCCTGCGTAGTAGCGTGAAAAGTGTCCTAGTGTGTCTCCGTTACAGCTCAAGTAAATGTCTCTCGTCGTGGTAGGCGCGAATTTTTACTAGAAATATGTTCAGTGCTTAACGTAATTTCTCAGTGTCACCCACGATCTGTGACATTCTCAGTAGCCCAAGTGCAGTTTGATTGTTGGTCAATGTTAAATGTAGCCATTGTGTTTCAGTGATGAAAGCGGTGTCTGTACTAACTGTTATAACTTAACATGTCTTTTAACCTACATCCTCCTCCCTGTCCTAATCCTCACCTCACCCTCCTTACCCTTCCTCCCATCCCTGCCCCGCCCTGCCCCGCCCCTCCGTTCCGTGCCCCTCCCCGCCCCGCAAAGCCTCGGCCTGGCCCGATCAACCACGCCTCGGCTCCTCCCCACCTCACCCGCAACGCACCAGCCTGGCTGGGCCTGGCCAGCCTCGCCTCGCCCAGTCGCCCCACCCCGCTCGTGTGACCTCACGTCCTTCTGACCCGCCCCGCCTCGCTTGACCACACTGATTCCCCGTCTTTTGTCCCGTAAGCTGTGTGTTGATGATGATGGTTAATATAAAGTAATATTGCGATGAATGCAGAGCTTCACTCAGTGTATTTTTATGCTATTATGATTTGTGATGTACTCTTTGACGCGCAGTGATAAATGATATTCAGTGTAGTGCGCAGAGCTTCACTCCCCGACCCAGCCTGATGAGAACATTGTCGTGACGGAAATGATAGTTGCCAAACATTGACGTAACGTATAAAGTAAACATTTTTTTGCGAATGCACTTCCAACTAATCCATCATCCCTTTAGGATTGTTTCTCTGTCAAATGTCACTCACAGTACCACCCATGGCCAGCCGGCCGTCAACCACAGTACATACGAGCAGAGAAGAAGCAGCGTGAAGAAGCAGCGTGATGAATGCAGCGTGATGAATGCAGTACTCAACCCACCACACACCACGTCACTTCTGTCAAGTCCTCCCTTGGTCTAGGATTAAGAAGATTTTATATTTTTCTACTTTAGGAAGTTAAGGAGTGTGGAATGGATCGCCACACAACGAACCCTGGTGAGCCCAGCCAGGGAGGGATTCACCACTGTGGAAGGTGTAAGACAGGACGGTCTTTGGTCTCGCTGACACTCACGTACGGAGGGCGAGCCCTGGTCCGCGGAACCTGCCTTACAGTCATCTAAGGAGACGACAGCCCAAGCAGTGGACCGGCCTTCATCCCGGCCGGAGGGGGCCGACGGCAGATGAACAGAAAATCGTCTGGAATATGTTGAAAATGATGATGTTGCAGAGAAGAAATACAGATGGAGCAGAAAAATTCGTCTGGAATATGAAAATGAAGATGTATAAAGAAACGCAGATGAACAGAAAATTCGTCTGGAAGATGAAAATGATGATGTACTAAGAAAAAAGGAAGATGGAACAGAAAATTCATCTAGAAGACGTTGAAAATGAGGCTCTAAACGTAGAGGAAGAACACAGATGGGACAGAAAACTCGTCTGGAATAGTATAGAAACCAGGAGGAAGTGAGAAGAAGTCAGAAGGTGTGGAGAAACGACCTACAAGGTGCGGTATGTGAAGAAAGAAGACAGAAGATGTGCTATGTGAAGAAAGAAGACAGAAGATGTGCTGTCCTGACATCACAAGAAAGTCGATGATGAAGGACCAACCGACTACAGCTGCTGAGCTGCCGCCATCCCCTATTTTTCAGATACCAGCTGGATGGAAGACGTGAGCTATGCCGGACCCAACTAATGTACAAATGTTGTTGATGTATAATAAAAAGATATCAATACCCTAATATGTGAAGTAGGAACATTTTATGTGTATTTTGAAGTATTTTCTCTGATTTTGTTGATGTTTACTACAAAGAATGTTTTTTTTAGTCTCACTTTTTTCTATGAGTTCATTTGATCAATGTCTTGGACTATGAAACACGATGTTGTAGCTAGATAACTGACTGAGATGAATTATTATTTTGACATGGGCTGATAAGGAAATGTAACACCTGTTATTGTTTGTAGAATGTGATTTGCAAGTTTGCCTCGGACACTATGCTACATATGAAGGATTTTTTCATTCTATGTTCACTTGCTATGTTTCCTTTTTCTCCTGGCATAGAAGCTTTGATCTTGGCGGGAGGTATAGTGAGCTTTGTCAGATCAAACCAGTAGAAAAACATACACCTATGAGATTGTTGTTTGTAAATGTGAGACTATGTTATCGCCCCAAGGATTATCTTTGATACCACACGTGATGTTGCTGTCTATATGTGACATCAGTCTCTGTGATGAAGCTTTGGTCTTGGCGGGAGGTGTAATGATTGATTGTCAGACCAAACCTTACAGCCCAGAATTATATCACATATAACAGCAAGTACACTACAGACCTCGTGGTACCACCACATTCCGGGTTGACACACCTCAGGTCGACCCAAGGGACTTGACCTCGCCCGCTAATGACGTGAGCCGGGTGACCTACAACCGCACCTAACCAAGACACCTGGGCAGGACCACACCTGCACGCAGCTATCCAGATCAAACCAGTTTAGTGTTAATTGTTAGAGGTCAGAAGCCGGCTGGGCCGACCCCATATAAAGGCCCTACAGTCCCGTCCACGGGCATAATCATTATCATTCTGATTCTGGTCATACTGATTCTCATTCTGGTTGCTGTCATCTCCCTCCCGTTCGGGTCGTCGCTCGGTTCACTAAGCAGAGTCACGCACGTCCCCTCCCCGGGTCGGGAGGGAGACTTCCCGACCAGACCACGGCATCGCCAGCTGAGCAGATTCTACCATAGGAGGCAGCCCAGCCAGCACTCACTGGGCCTATGTCAGGGTACACGTGAGTCTTGTCAGAACGTCCTAGGGTGAGTTACCTACTGTGGGAAGTGTATTCATTCAGGTGTGTCCGAGAGTCAGTGTCAAGTAACGTAAAGCATAATGTGTTAGTACCCCGATATAATAGTGATATTAATGTGTCCATGTCATTGAGTGAATTAATAAATAGTTGTATCGAAGAGGTGTTTAACAAGTTGTCCCTTTAAGAAGTAATATACGTGTATTGACATACGAGATAAGATAAGCGTATTGACGCTGAGTAAATAACATCCAGGCCACGCTACCAAGTTTCCTATCTTTACATTCCTACTCTCTATTCTTACTTATTTATGTAATTCTCTTCTTGTGAGATTTGTCTCATTATATTTGACGGTGGAGGAGGGGGGGACTATAACCATGAGTTTCCCGAAGACAAACTCGATCGTGCTTTGAAATTCTGCAAAGAAACCAGTCCTGGACCGGATGAGATTAGATACGATATACTACAGCACCTGAGCAGGGCAGACCTGCTCAGGGTGTTAGGGGTCTACAATGAGATATGGATGTCGAGGGCGTTCCCAGTCTCTTGGAGATATGGGAATGTTGTACCTATTCCAAAAATGAGTGGCGACATTACCAACCCAAATTCGTTCCCACCTATAGCGCTCACGAATTGTCTATGTAAAGTCATGGAGAGAATTATAAAACGTAGGTTAATGTTCTATTTAGAAAACCAACAACTTACGAAACGACACAACCCCTTAAAAAGCCAAAGGTCCGTCACTCAGCGTAACAGCGACTGCCACAATGACCGTTGAATTTGACGGCCAGCAAATCAATTACAACAACAACGACAGCAACAAACCCATACACAATAATGACAATAACATGAGCTCATGTACCACACTAACAATAACAAACACGTGACAAGTGTAATTACTGTATAGTTATTAGTTAAAATATATATTATATGTTCTCTTTATAGGACTTATTTTGTATCAGTTAATTTAACAAGTAACTGGTGTAAAATAGCCCAAAGAAAAAATCTATTAAAGCAGAACATTGTAGGAATGTAATTAATTCTATATACTGTTGTGGTTACTGCCTTCCGAAAAAAAAATGCAAATTGAGACATACTGTAGTTGTTGCAAAAACACAAAAGACCGTATTAACTACCTAACTCCCCAACCAAAAGCAGCTAAGACCGATATTTCCTTATTGCTGATGTAAAATGGAGTGTTGCCTAAGCTGTCGGTGTAACGGGAGGCTACGATGACGCTGATGTAGTTCTTGAAGTCTATTAGGGAGAATCCACCTGCCATCACCTTCTGTAGAGCCTCATCCGCTTCCATCACCTGAGACATAAGAAAATATATTGCCGAATTATACCACACGAAGAACACGAGTTAACCAATGCTATTTATTTCCAGGTTAGTTCATTTCTTCTCGTCATTTAGAGGAACATACAAAGAAGTACTTAGACGTCTGAGAACAAGTTTTATTTATTTTTCCCCGTTTCTTAAATAAAAAAGTTATGTTAAGACTTTCGAGGAAATTCCAGATAGTTTTTACCTCCATTCCTTTGAATATCTGGTTCACCACAGGGTCGGTGTGTTTGGCGAAATATTCATAAGCTGCTCCCTTGTAGAGCCATGGTTCTGTGGCCCATCTCCAGTTACCCTGAGACACTAGATCCTCGAAGTAATCTAAGCTTGATGATTTCCCCTGGACCGTCAGGTGAGCGATCAGTGAGGAACGGAACCCTGTAGCGATGACCAGGCAAAATACCAGCCACCACCCAACCAACATCTGGACATAATATTGTGAGAGTAATACATCAACCATCGTCAAACATTTCCCCTGGATATACAGCAAAGGTGATGTTCCCACGGCTAACTACCCCGTCAACGCCTGGTCACATGAATGTTCGTTGATATATATGTTATCAAACCTAGACATTAAACACGATCAGGGAAGTAAGCAACCGAAATGGACAGGGTATATATTTACATTTACTATAGAAATTATAAGAACAATCAATGGGTAATTTATCTGGTAGCTTTTCGAAGGACTAAGAATCCGAGAAATGGGAACATACAAGGTACAACTCTGACCTGGCCTGAGGCACTAACTGAGGGGTCACGGGGTGGCTGCTCAAGGAGGGCGCCCCAGCCATACAGGAGTGCAGTGTTGAACTTGACGCTGCGACCTCCTGCTACCAACTGCCACACCCTCTGCAATACCCACATAAGAACGCCCCATGCAACAACGCTCCACAGCAGTGCAAACCAGAGGTCTCCTGAAGGAAGGAAGAGCAGTTGGTGTCACACGCTAGATTCTTTTGTATAAATAACTGTATAATATAAATATACAACTTTTGTATAGTAGCTATATCTTTTATTGATGGCAATATATACTATTTACATACAATTTATCCGTAATTACTGGTAAGAATACCTGTGTGCTAAGTATGTTTGTCTTTAGGTGAGTTATACTTTCCCTGTATATTAATGCCGTAAATTTTGTATTATCACTGTTATACTTTTAGAATAGATTCCTGAAGTTTAGTTTCAGAAATTGTTGCCTCTGGTCAATATTAGGCAGAGGTGAGAGACTAAGGGTTACGGTCAGCTTTAACATTTTATTCTCTAAGGGAAATATTTTACCTCACACACCAATTTTGTAAAGAGGTATATTTTACACAAACCTGAGAAAGGTCTTATCAAGGACAGGTGGGCTGGTAGTAGTGAGGGCTTCAGAGAGGTCACAGCCATCACATCTGATGGGTACGCTCGAAGGTACTCTACAACTTTAAGGCGTCCCGTTGTTGGCGCCACAATGGTGCTGAAATCGGTTTCCTCTCGCTGAAGTTGACCAATCATCCCGCTAAAATTACCATCCCTCTCGTCACCGAAAGAACGGTCAGGCTCAGCGAATAAGTCAATTCTAATTGAGGAATTGAAAACAATATTTAGCTTCGGCTTAATTTTGAATTTATTTTATAGATTATAGTCAGTAAAAGTAACGAGCTTTGACATTAAAATGTTTGCTATGATTTTCATTTTACCCTTATTGCGGACATATATTTGCGTGTAAAATATCATTGCCAACAGACCTATCCATATATGTGTAAATATTTTTAACAAATATTTTCTTAAAAACATGATATATAGTATCAATTATTTTACACTTCGGATTATACATAAAATAGTATTAGTTAGTGTGAAAAACATCCTTACGTAAAGTTTAGTACATGGGAGAAACTGGTGATGATCCTAATGTCTAGAGAGTCTCTGGGCTCAACTATGCCTCCCCGTACATCACGTCTCCTTACGTAATCCATGTAAGGGAAGTACGGCACAGTCACAATCCGCAACCTATGACCTCTGAAATTCTGGAACTGATCTGAATGGAAAGACGATAAGCTGAAGCATATATTTACTGATTCATTCATACAATTGGTAATATATATATATATATATATATATATATATATATATATATATATATATATATATATATATATATATATATATATATATATATATATATATATATATATATCGCTACTATTGTTGTTCGTACCTTGGAAGAGTCCTTGAGAGAGAGTTTTCTGCAGAATAAGTTGGACGTCTGCCTGCCCGTTGTTACAGTACAAACACCGCCGGTACAGCAGCACACGCTCACTCAATGAATCTGACAAAGATAAATATTTTATCTGGTTAAGTTTTTCCTCATTTTGATGTTTGAATGATTCTAACATCGTGAAATTAATTTCAAGAGACTCGGAAGACATCATTTGCTTTAAAACAGAGACAGTTGCGTCCGTCTGGCTAAAATGTATAGAAAAGAAAAGGAAATGTGCCTTCTCCTAGAAACTCCCATGGACACAATAAGTAGCGAAATACAACTTCTAACCTTCCTGGGGTAAAACTGTCCTGAGCCCTAATTTGCCAAGGTGTGCTGAGGTGTGGAGGGTGAGATCGTGGAGGGCCAAGTAGAGGGCGTGGACAGTGTTACGGAGACTATGGTGGAGGAGGACGTCCTTCACTCCTGCCGTCCCACCCACCACCACCACCCGCGTCTCAGAGTGCTTCCACAACTTTGCTGACTCCAAAAACCTTTAAAGAGAATTATTAATAAAACTGTGAGGTTCATAAGCCAATCTTACATGCTTATAAACACACACACACACGCACACACACACCGCCCCTGCCGCAGTAGATGGAGCCCTCCACATGTGCAACGAATGTGAACGACGTTGCAGGTCCCGTCTCTTTAGTCACCTCATAACTCACCGACCAAGGTGACATCCCTAAAAATAATATCATTGTATCATAGCTGGATGATTGTCATACTCGATTCCGAGTGACACCGAAGTAGTAGTAGTAGTGTGTGTGTGAGTGTGTGTGTGTGTGTGTGTGTGTGTGTGTGTGTGTGGGTGGGTGTGTATTATTAACAAAATGCACTGAATAATAGAAAGGGGAACTATCACTATCCCTTCCCATTTCCTTCAGCATGATCTTAACCTATAACCTTTTACATTTAACCATATAATTACCAGCAGCGTTATTGGTAGGTATTACTAAAAAATTGTCATGAAAACGATGAGATATATTCTTTAGTATCTTGTCTAACGAATAATGATTCTTTGAGGCGCCTACTGAGATTGAATCTAATAATTCTATTATCAAAAATTTTAAGAACCTAATGCAACCATTCATAAATTAAATTAATTTTCCTCGATCTTATATTCCCTACACGTGACACCTACAAATCTAGACAAAGATTGCTCAAATATTTGATCTAAATATATTATCTTTAACACTAACTAATTCTCTTTACATGGGTATTAGGTAGTAGGCAGCTACCAAACAGGGAGGTACTACTACCTGGGAAGATATTGGAAGCATAATATGTTGTCTAATGGTAGACCCTGCTGCTATATGGCATCACAAAAATTGTGACCAAGTCCCAGATTGCTGATCTGACTTTCTGTCTCATTTACACACAATTGCTGGGTCTCAATTGTTTCTCTTACTATTGACAACACAACATACATATGTTGTTTTTCACTCTTGATATTCTTCTTCATTTTTTTATTTCTTTATTATTATTATTATTATTATTATTATTATTATTATTATTATTATTATTATTATTATATCATTATTATTATTATTATTATTATTATTATTATCTTTATTATTATTATTATGAGTATTATTATTATTATTATTATTATCTTTATTATTATTATTATTATTATTATTATTATTATTATTATTATTATTATTATTATTATTATTATTATTATTATTATTATCTATTATAATTATTATTATTATTATTATTATTATTATTATTATTATTATTATTATTATTATTATCTTTATCCTTATTATTATTATTATTATTATTATAATTATCATTATTATTATTATCTTTATTATTATTATTATTATTATTATTATTATCATTATTATTATTATTATTATTATTATTATTATTATTATCATTATTATTATTATTATTATTATTATTATCTTTATTATTATTATTATTATTATTATTATTATTATTATTATTATCTTTATCTTTATTATCTTTATTATTATTATTATTATTATTATTATTATTATTATCTTTATTATTATTATTATTATTTTTATTATTATTATCATCTTTATTATTATTATTATTATTATTATTATTATTATTATTACATTTTCGCCCCCCTGGCCCCGATGTGGGTCAGTGACCTGTGCCCGGGTGGGCTAATCCTTTAAAAAAAAATTACAATTTCTCTGATATTATTTTTTTCAGCAATAATCAAAACACCTGTTAAGACTAACCCATAATCTCTACTAAAATATGCAGATGCCTCACATCTATAATCAGCACTTATTATCATCCTAAGTCTATCTAAATCTATCTTATCCCAAAATAATTGGAGTTAAAAAGAGTGTTACCTACAGTTCTAGAATACTTGCAATAAACTTTAATATAATCATTCTGTGGATTACCTGGCAAAATTCCCGTAATTGTGGCTGGTATCCGTAAAAATGGACCAAATATTAACGTCTTCATATATTTCTTTCACAAAGGGCACTACAACAAATTCATTTGTTTGTTAACAGTTTGTCTTGGGTGTTTTTTTTAAATCTACTACAAAAGGCATCTATAACGAAAAGAGTTGCATCGCCATTATTGTCATTATAAGAGGTGAGTTTATCCAAAACTTTAAAAGAAAGAGATTTCAGTAAAACAAAACACTTTCTCTAAAAAAGACTTTACATGCATATGGTTCTTTAACTTCATTCAGTATATCAATAATATCAACTCTCTCATTCATACTACGAACAACACGTCGGTTTTTACGGTTTTCATGACTTCTTTATCCTCTAGGAACAGATTTTGAAAAATAGAACATAAGAACATAAGAAAATAAGGAGTCTGCAATAGGCCAGCAGCTCCTGTCGAGAGTTACTACCACTCTCTATCATCCGTGAATCTATCCAGCCTCCTAATAAAACTTTCCAGCGTTCCCGCACTTACTACAAAGTTGCTAAGATTGTTCCACTCGTCCACCACCCTATTTGTGAACCAGTTTCTTCCTATCTCCCTCCTAAACCTAAACTTATCCAACTTAAATCCGTTGCTCCGAGTCCTATCCTGCTCGGATATTATAAGAACTTTATTTATATCCCCTTTATTGATTCCTTCCACCCACTTAAATACTTCTATCATATGTCCCCGCACTCTTCGTCTTTCTAGGGAATGCAAGTTAAGTTTCTTTAACTTATCCTGACATGGAAGGTTTCTAAGTCCCGGAATCATTTTCGTCATTCTTCACTGCACCGACTCTAGTGAATTGATATCCATTCTATAATAAGGGCACCAGAACTGAACCGCATAATCGAGGTGCGGCCTGACTAGCGCAAGATATAGTTGCGATAAGACCTCTGCACTCTTATTACTTACACTTCTAGATATAAAACCCAATACCAATACGTCTATAGATTCTATACCTTTAAAATAAGAACCAAATCCCTACATTCTATCGTTTAAACCTAAGAGAAAAATACTGCACAGAGATTTAATCCGAAAAGACCCCTTATTCAATTATTTGTATCACACATTCATTAAAACCCTTATTATACTGTCTAAAATTGATCATAGATATATGTTGAAGGTTCCAAGTGTTCCCTGAAGAAGGCAGTGATGGGTAGGGAAACACCGGGTAAAACTGAAGTCCATTTATTAACGGATAGGAGAAATACAAGTGGTGACTAGCGTGTGCCTTGCACGGCCCATAGAATCAGACTGAGACTGCCTCGCCATATGGCAGCCTCGGGGCAATGCTGCCACATAACACGTGCAGTGTTGCCACGTAATTATATACATAGATGCTACTCGGCACAGTAGCTTATATACAAGGTTGCTACTCGGCACAGTAGCTTATATACAAAGTTGCTACTCGGCACAGTAGCTTAGATACATAACCTACATCTCCCCCCCCCCCTCACGCTCATAGTCTTTGTCTTGAGCGGACTTCTTAGTCCTAAGTCGCTCCAAGCGTCGAGGTGCACTGTGCGACGGATCCTCGTGAGGTGTGGGGGACTCGTCATCGGTCAGGGGGCCAGCAGCAGGGGGTGGGTCTGGCCGGAGGAAGCGGCGGTTCCTCCACCAGACACGGCCGCTCGGCATCCTGACCTTGTAGTCTCGCGACCGGCCGATGCCCATCACTATGCCCACCTTGTCCCAACGTGCCGTCGTCGGGTCCTGGACGCGGACAAGGGCACCAATCTCCAGCGGCTGAAGAAGGCTGGCACAGTCGTCGCAGCTCTCGGCTCTGGTCTGCCACTCCTTCGCGAAGGCCTTGGCGTGTGCAGGAGCGCAAGAGCGGAGAGGGCAACCATACAGGATCTGGTCAGGGGAGCGTCCTGTGGGGGTGGGAGTATTAAGTAACTCCAGGAGTCCTTTCTCAAACGCCTGACAGTCTATGTTGCCTGAAGGGGCCACCTTGAGGATGAGGTGCTTGACTGTCTTGACCGCAGCCTCAGCGTGGCCGTTTGACTGTGGGTAGTGGGGTGTTGACACGATGTGGCGGACTCCCCAAGGCTCCAGGAATCTTGTGAAGTCCCGGCTGGTGAACTGTGGCCCACCGTCCGTCCGCAGACGAACGGGGACGCCCAGGTCACGAAAGAGGTGCCGGAAGTGACGAATGGTGGCCGCGGACGTCGTGTCCGAGCCACAGATAACCACCACAGGCCAGCCAGAGAGTCGGTCGGCGACGACTAGGAAATATTTCCCAGCTGTCCTGAAGAAATCAGCCGACACGGACTCGAAGGGCCTGGTGGGTTCGTCGTCACACAAGAGGGGCTCCTGCTGTTGAAGCAGCCGTGACTTGGGTGGAGGCTGGGCGGGAGTGGACGCGGGTTCTGAGCAGCTCTGTGCGGCAGCGCCAGGCGCGTCGCTCGTTGACTCACGCACCCTGCTGGCGGTGTACCGAGCAACTGGGATCTGCTCGGGAAAGTCTCTGGGCACCACGCCTAACTCCTTGCAGTGCTCCCACGACAACAAGGGTGTAGCGAGGGTAGGCTGCACGTCCATCCATCCGTGACACGACCTGTCGCCGTAGGTGATCTCCGGTTGAAAGGAACCCACAGCGTCCAGCGTCTGGGAACCGTCTGCATTGTAGTACAGCAGCTGCGGCGGTGGTCCCAGGTCGCGTTTGGTGAGGCCCAGTTTCTGGAGGTGCTTCAGGGCTATCACCGTAGTATCAGCGCCGGTGTCCGATATCGCCTCGATGTGACCCGACACATCACCGTGTGTGAGGACGACGCGGATGGTAGGGGAAGGGGTAGCCCTGGGGCGTGTGGTCGATTCCACCCTCCTGATGTGATTCAGCTGCTGCTTGGGGCTGCATGGGCCATCTGAAGGGGCCTGGGTTGGCGGCAGCACTTGTCGTAGTGTCCATAGCGACTGCAGGCCTGACACTTGTGGCCTCGTGCAGGGCACCTGTCTGTGTTAGACACAATGCGTCGGAGGCCGAGCATGTCTTAGGGCCATGCTGCTTTCCACAGCTGCCACAGGAAGCACTAGGCGGAGGCGTGGAAGAACGTGCGGCAGCCTTCACGTTGTTGGCCGCCTTCTTACCCTTCTTGAACTGTGAGATAGCTCTCACTGCAGGTGGGGCACGTAAGGCAGAGGTGGCGGACTTGGTGGCCTCGTATGACCGACATTCAGTCACTACCACCTGGAGTGTGGAGGAAGCGTCCAGGGGGATGAGTCGCTGCACCAACTCTTCTTGCCTGACACCTGTCAAGATCCCGTGCTTGATCCAGGCTTCCTCACATTCCCGGCTGTGCGCCTTGCAGACGTCGATCTCCTCCGACAAACTCTTCAAACGTACAAAAAAGTCGTCAAAGGATTCATTCTCCGCCTGCTTGCAGCTGGTGAAGGCGTGGCGACGCAAAGCCTCGTTATTCCGACCCTTAACGTGCTCCTGCAACAGGTCGAGCACATCCGTCACTGAAGAATCGGGAGGCACTTGCAACGTGTGCTCCAAAACTCTCTGGGTCTCCAGCAACAAACACATCCGCAGTTGGATGAGCTGTTTGTTTGGAGGCATGCTGTCAAGGTCCACCATCGTGGAGTAATCTGTCCACCGCCGCCTCCACTCACGAAAAAGCTGAAACGTGACGTCTGGTGAGAGGGCGGGTGGGGGTTGAACAGATGCCTTGGGAGCTGTTGGAGTAGCAAGAGTGCCTGGAGCACGCTGGTGTGGTGGAGGAGGGAGGGTACTGGCGCCTTGGTGCGCGATACTTGCGAGTGAGGGAGGGTGGGTTAGCGCCAGGGTCGCCAATATTGCATCAAAGCGCGCCTTTTCCTCCTCTCTTCGTATCACCTCCCTCTGAAGTTCCATTTCTCTGCGTCTCTCGTCCCTGTCGTCCATCCACCTCAGAATTGTGGCAATGTCTGTCGCTGTAGGTGAAGGATGAGGGGCAGTGGGCGCAGAAGCTCCATCTGTGCCCGGTAGAGGAGAAGGTGGTGGGGAGTCATGTCCCCCATCTTGGCGTTGTCCCTTCTTACCGCCCATCTTAGTATGCTTGAACTGCGCTGTTTAGTATATAAAGTGGCGCCTCATCAGCTCGAACCACATATATATGACATAAACAGTGCAAAAATAACGCAGAGAGTCCACTGTTCTTTCCGTGAGTGCGTGCATGTTTGTGTGTGTGTGTGTGTCTCAGAGAGCAGATCGTGGTGGCTGCCACGGAGGCAAGAACGTCAGTGTCTCCCCGGATGTCACACGAGAAGGGTATACGCCTGCGTGCTCCGTGGGTACCACAAAACACAGACCAATGCTCAACTCTCATCTCTAGACACACTAATACACTGACACTAACACTGCCACCATCACTAAAACGCACTGTGACGGCGCAACACTGCACGTCGCGGCGAAACACAACGCAACACAACACAACACACTAAGAGTCGACATGCACATCGCCGGCAATCGCACATCGCCGGCTAACTGTCCATTGATCACACACTTGTAAGTCCAGAGATCCTACTCACTACGCCAGGAAGGTTCCAAGTGTTCCCTGAAGAAGGCAGTGATCGATAGGGAAACACCGGGTAACACTAAAGTCCATTTATTAACGGATAGGAGAAATACAAGTGGTGACTAGCATGTGCCTTGCACTGCGCACAGAGTCGGACTGAGACTGCCTTGCCATATGGCAGCCTCCGGGCAATGTTGCCACATAACACGCGCAGTGTTGCCACGTAATTATATACATAGATGCTACTCGGCACAGTAGCTTATATACAAGGTTGCTACTCGGCACAGTAGCTTATATACAAGGTTGCTACTCGGCACAGTAGCTTAGATACATAACCTACATATGTCTCTGTACCATAACGAACACATTGCCTGTGACCGCTGTTCTTCGGTGCAGATACTGACTAGTTTTCCAACATATAGTTATCCACATGCCTTACATGTAAGTAAATACAGTATACTACATTTTTAGTTTTACAACTAAGCAAGAATTTACAATCCAAAATAAATCTTTTACCTGTAACTTATCTATCAAAGACTTTATTACAAGCAAAGACACCACAACATAAGCACATATTAATTATAACCGTTTCTAGCTAGTCAAAGAGACACTAGCAGGCTAAGAACCAAGTGGCAAGAGGCTGCCTCACTTAAGAGGGCGTTACTTGGCATTAAACTTTAATAAACTATCCCATTTTCACCTAACAAAACCTGGATATCGTACACACGGCCATCACTCACCCAACACACACACACACACACTTGTCAACCACCAGCGAGACAATACGTGTCCTGAAGGCAAATGGCAAATGAAATTCAACACCAGCAAGTGCAGCGTACTTAATATTGGAAGAACAAATACTTATAATGTATACAGCCTTAACAACATCAACCTAGAGAAGTCGACTTGTGAAAGAGACCTAGGGGTACTTGTAAGCCCGGACCTACGGCCTAGAAAACAGTGCGTTAATGTTCGAAGTAAGGCAAACAGAGTATTGGGTTTTATATCTAGAAGTATAAGTAACAAGAGTGCAGAGGTCTTATTGCAACTATATCTTGCTATAGTCAGGCCGCACCTCGATTATGCGGTTCAGTTCTGGTGCCCCTATTATAGAATGGATATAAATTCACTAGAGTCGGTGCAGCGAAGAATGACAAAAATGATTCCGGGACTTAGAAACCTTCCATATCAGGATAGGTTAAAGAAACTTAACTTGCATTCCTAGAAAGACAAAGAGTGCGGGGAGATATGATAGAAGTATTAAGTGGGTGAAAAGGAATCAATAAAGGGGATATAGATAAAGTTCTTATAATATCCGAGCAGGATAGGACTCGGAGCAACGGCTTCAAGTTGGATAAGTTTAGGTTTAGGAGGGAGATAGGAAGAAACTGGTTCACAAATAGGGTGGTGGACGAGTGGAACAAGCTTAGCAACTTTGTAGTAAGTGCGGGAACTCTGGAAAGTTTCAAAAGGAGGCTAGATAGATTCATGGATGATAGAGAGTGGTAGTAACTCTCGACAGGAGCTGCCATGCACAGGCCAACCGGCCTATTGCAGACTCCTTATTTTCTTATGTTCTTATGTTCTTACTGTCCTGGCCACGTGGACACACACCTGCCCAACCGCATCCAGCCCATACGAGCACGTACTGATTGCTATAAGAACAGCCCAGTCCCAACCATTGTAAAAATTATCAACACCTAATTATTAAATATCATATTTATATCACATATGTTACCTGTATATCATTTGTAAATCAAGAGACCCACTCTCCAATTATGAAATTGTATATTTTCAGCCTTCCGGCTGCCATGCTCTTTCAATAAACAGTTAATTATTATTGTTATTATTATTATTATTATTATTATTATTATTATTATTATTATTATTTACACACACACACATATATATATATATATATATATATATATATATATATATATATATATATATATATATATATATATATATATATTTATATATATATATATATATATATATATATATATATATATATATATATATATATATATATATATATATATATATATATATACCTGAAGGCGACGTCAATACTGTTGCTAATGGTGAGGTCAAGGATGAGTCCCCGACAGGTAGTTCTAGAGTCTCCCCACAGCCCCTGCACGAGGTTGTCCTGGGTCAGCTGGTTCTGAGAGAACGCCCACCCTGCATCCACTACCATGCCAGCTTCTACATCCTCACTGAATTGTCTGAGGGACACACATTTATATTGTTATTCCTAGACCAGCAGATTCTGAGAAACAATACGTGAATATCCTGTTTTATTCATACAAGTATTAAATTATTAAAAATATATACTATTTACTGGAAAATTACACAATTTTACTTTATTTTTTTGAAATGGATGGTGACAAAACAAGAGAAAATATTGTAAAATTAAATTGTGGCATGCGAGTATTTCATGATGAGAAGAACAAATTTCGCCTTAAACCTTCAAAAGACGCAGTTGGATATGATCCTGTTTTCCTTTACACGTAATCATTCCTACACCAAGCACAAATGCACTCATAAACATTAAAACACAATGAGTAAATTATTAAAAAAAAATTGTGAATGAGCGCATGAGGCAAACATTACATAATTAATGAGGATCCCCGGGCAACAGGTAAGAATCTTCTGATCCTGGGATGATGGAAATATATCGAAGGGCAACATTATAGAATTAAGTGTATGAACTGTAATGAAAAAAAGGAGAGTATAGTAGTAGGTAGATAGGCAGCTACCAAACAGGGAAGATATTGGAAGCATAATGTGTTGTCTAATGGTAGACCCTGCTGCCATATGGCATCACGAAAATTGTGACCAAGTCCCAGGTTGCTGATCTGACTTTTTACCTCATTTACACACAATTGCAGGGTCTCAATTGTTTCTCTTACTATTGACAACACAACATACATATATTGTTTCTCAGTCTTGACCTTTTATTTCATTTTATTTCTTTATGTTTTTTTATTATTATTATTGTAGTGTTGTTATTATTATTTTTTTCATTATTATTATTTTTTTATTTACTTTTATGAATTATTATTATTATTATTATTATTATTATTATTATAATTTTATTATTATTATTATTATTATATTTTCGCCCCCCAGGCCCCGAAGTGGGTCAGTGACCTGTGCCCGGGTGGGTTAATTCCCGTAAAAAAAAAAGTCGTACGTTATTGCGTTATCATTAATATTTATTTTTCTCAATATATAACTCATCTTCATTTATAAGTGACCAACATGTAATGCTTAAAAAATAAAAAATTAATTCATGTATAAACTTAAGTAAATGTCACAAATTACAAAAAAATTAAAAATACTTAAGTTAATCATCAAGTTAATGTTAATAAGAATATATTTGAAAGAAGAATGCATTACCTAATTATATTGGAGAATGTGTGTGAGTGTTGTGTAGTGGTGATGAGCACCAGGTGACACCCGGTGAGATGGTGCTCCACTACCTGACCCACCATCATGCCCACATCCACGCCCACCTGCTCCACGGGCAAATTTAAATCCTGACTAACCACGGGTACAGCACCCACCACTATGGCAGCTACTGCTACCATTTGATGCCTGAGTGAGACCATTATCTGGAACAAAGGGAACATATATGTCTCCCTAAGTACAGTAGATATAATTGGCTCTCAGTCTTAAAAAAAAATGACGTTTTTGCCAAATAGGTTGATAACTTTTTGTTCTTATTGCTATAAATAAATAAAATTTACTTTCATTCATCAGAATTTACTCTGTAATTTGAAACGTCGCTTTCTACCATAAAATAACATCCTGCACTCGCATCCAGCTGCACTTGAGGGAGATAAGTAATCTCCAAGATGGAAGCACATTGTAGTCCCACACACTCTGCACGTTTGTTATTTGTTCTATATACCAGCAGTTCCTGCAGTTGTCTCGGACTTTGTAATGCCTTGCATGTTAACCCCAGAGGCACCACATACGAGGGTATGCAGGACATGATTTACCACAAGAAAAAAGGCCAAGGAGCACAGATGAACTGGGTAATTGAGGTGAATATCTAAGGAAAAGTTTGGGGTAGCCAGAGGAAAGCCCCGAAAATTGGAGCAGTTACTGCCTGCAGAGAAACTGTTTCCGGGTTAATTAGTGCTCATGTCTAGGGCACTCTTCTTCGTGATAGGTTTGGATCAAACTGCTGACTCCAGTTAGTACAGTATCTTTTATCTTTTATGATTTCACATATGATCCCATTTTACTTCCACTAACTTAAGATGTCACCATGATATTATAGTTATATTTTCTTTACCGGTTTGTTAGCATGACTAGTGTGTTTACCGTTATCGTCTTGATAATCGACTACCAACTTAGAGAAAAACCATTTTACTTAATGATAAGAAAACATCTTAGCAATGTGATTCTTTATTTGGATCATCCAGTCAAAAAACATATTCTATCAACAAACCTTCTAGCATACCGCCGTCAGGGTAACGGTTCTTCCCAAGACACACTGAGGTGTATAACAATTACCAGGAAATATTTATGAATAACCTGATTAATCCAATTGAAATACTATCATCATTCAGGCACAGTCGCGATATTTTTTCGTTATTTACAAGAAGAACCTTTAGGGTCTGAATGTTTGGGTGAGAATCCAATCCACCCGTTTGTTTGTTAATCTTGCCTTGGCTTCTTTGATTCCTGGGTGCGGGGAATTTTTATTATTATTTTATTATTTTTATTATTAGTAGTAATAGGAGCATAAATATGGTGATAATAATTCAATAGTAAGAACATAATGCTCTGTATATAATTCTACGTTAGCTCAGGCCCAGACCTTTGAAGAATAAAGTTTATGATGGACCTCAAATATACGTCAGCAGTTCCCCGCTAAGACGCACCTGCTTATATTACAAATAAGATTTACACATATATATATGTCATAGACAAAGTATGTAATTAGTCATCTTGTGTAATGTAAACTAACTTATTCTAATTTTAACCTATCCAAACCTACTTTATCCTATCCTTACCTAACCTAACCTAGCCTAACTTAACCTAACATTAGATTGGTTAGGTTAGGCAGAACCAGTTTTGTCTAGGTTAAGTTAGGTATCCTAATGAAATATACCTAGCCTCACCTAACCTGACCACAACTAACTTAAGTAATCTAATGTTCAGTTAAGTTATGGTAGGCTAGGTTTGATAAAGATAGTATACATTTGGTTTTGCTAGGTTTAATTAGATTAAAAATGTTTACATTATAAAAGTTGACTAGTCATTACACGAAATGGCTGATAACACACTTTGACTGTAACATAATTATATACTTTGAGTTGCCATACCATATTCCTACAACATTTCAATAGAGTCAGACACCTGTTTCCACAATTCTCAGTTTTGTTTAATGGACGTATATGTGTCGTGTAGATTATATTTGCGATTTTGAATATAAATATATGTACAAACTAACAGCGATTTTTTTTTTAGTTTACGGCTGTTGAAGGCGTAAGAAGGCGATATTTAAACTGCTGTCGTTGTAGCAGTTCCTCTCTAGGTCATAATATAAAGGTAGATAGTTGTGATATGAGTTTGTGGTCAGGTAATGGTACACCCTCTCATGATCAATATAACTCGGCAGAAACTCTCTGCCTTTAATTGACGATTTTTCAGGCGATGTATATAGGACGTTGGGTTTTCTTGTAAGCGTATGACAAAATTTTGAGCGATAAGGTCTTGTCTGCAGCGTCCCTTCCTCCTGCCACCGTCGAATCCACCTGTACACGGTGGATATACTTGCTCCGGACTCCGTGGATATTTCTCGTGCTGACAAACCA
Organism: Homarus americanus; assembly: GCF_018991925.1. Classification (NCBI taxonomy): domain Eukaryota; kingdom Metazoa; phylum Arthropoda; class Malacostraca; order Decapoda; family Nephropidae; genus Homarus; species Homarus americanus. The sequence continues at coordinate 4,474,907 of NW_024738300.1, read as the reverse complement.
TTCTTCCACAACAATATCATTTTCACACGGTCTGTTAGCAAAACCTGACTCCTGGTGTGTCGGCTCTCCATTATAAGTGAGCCTGTTGAACAAGATCATTATACATATTATGGTAGACTTGTATATGCTTGTGCATGTACCGACATGTTTATCATGAAAAAAAATCGATACTGTCCGTAATACATTTATATAGATAACCAAATACATGTAAATGAAAAGATGTATGAATAACCTCGCAAACAGTCCTGACACCTCCCCATCCTTACCTGACCTAACTTACTATAGGTATATCTTATGATGATAAACGACCTCCTAAATGAAACACTGCAAATTTTATGAAATCTAAAATAATTTCTATTAAATTTTAGTAATAAAAAAAAATATTTATATATATATACAGTATATATATATATATATATATATATATATATATATATATATATATATATATATATATATATATATATATATATATATATATATATATATATATATATATATAAATTTGGGAAAAGCGTTAACTTTTTAAATCTCAATCGTTGATTATCCCAATTTTACGTGGTATATGTGACACACACACATCGTTTAGAATACTAACCTTGTGTTAAATGCTGAAGTAACGACCGCCTTCTCTTATTAGCATTACCCAACAGAGGTCCACTAACACTGACTCTATGATGCACTGTATGTGTATATATATATACTGTATATATATTATACAGTGCGCGAGTACACATTGGGGAGGGGCTTAGCTTCTTACGCGCTAGTAACGTAACCTCTGATTGGTTAAACCAGGGGTTCTCAACCAGGTGGGAATTCAGGTTTTCGGGGGGGGGGAACTGATTCGGGAGCAAGAGATATATGTTCGATGAGAAATCAATCACAGAATTTTGGCCCTTGATGTGCGATTCCTACCCAAAAGTGGCAGAAAGAGCTATCCGTGCATTGCTTCCGTTTGTGTCGACATATCTTTGTGAGTCAGGCTTTTCAACTCTGTTGCAAATTAAAACGAAGCAACGTAGTAGATTAGAGGTAGAAAATGACCTGCGTTGTGCCCTTTCAAGCACTCCTCCGCGTATCCCAGAATTGGCGAAGAAAAACAATCACAGGTTTCTCATTGACTGTAATCTTCATCTGAATAAAATTAATTACAAATTTACAATATCCTGGCATTCTATTGAACTTTTTGTTTATTGCATTATGCTTCAGTTTGGTCTGTTAAGTAATTCATTATAAACATAAAAAAATTATTTTAATTTTATTCAAGTTTTATAAATCCATCAACATTTTCAATTGGCATTTAATTTGTAAAACTCCACTATAAAAATAATCCATGTAAAATTGTAAATGTATGTGTACTAATATGGAAAAAATAAAGGATTTTCAGTATTATATGCATATTATTTGGAATGCACTTTTTGAGGCAGACAATCTTGGAAAGGAGGGCGGAATGACATTCTGACATATGGTGAAAGGGTGCATGGGGCAAACAAGGTTGAGAACCACTGGGTTAAACAGTATGACCAACACTCACGCATTAAGCGGGAGACTCAGTAATTGGCAAAAATATTTCAAGCATGTTGCTATATATATATATATTTCATTAGCCTAATAAAGCACGCGAACTTCTACATAAGAACATAAGAAAATAAGGAATCTGCAATAGGCCGGTTGGCCTGTGCATGGCAGCTCCTGTCGAGAGTTACTACCACTCTCTATCATCCATGAATCTATCTAGCCTCCTTTTGAAACTTTCCAGAGTTCCCGCACTTACTACAAAGTTGCTAAGCTTGTTCCACTCGTCCACCACCCTATTTGTGAACAAGTTTCTTCCTATATACCTCCTAAACCTAAACTTATCCAACTTGAATCCGTTGCTCCGAGTCCTATCCTGCTCGGATATTATAAGAACTTTATCTATATCCTCTTTATTGATTCCTTTCACCCACTTAAATACTTCTATCATATCTCCCCGCACTCTTCGTCTTTCTAGGGAATGCAAGTTAAGTTTCTTTAACCTATCCTGATATGGAAGGTTTCTAAGTCCCGGAATCATTTTTGTCATTCTTCGCTGCACCGACTCTAGTGAATTTATATCCATTCTATAATAGGGGCACCAGAACTGAACCGCATAATCGAGGTGCGGCCTGACTAGCGCAAGATATAGTTGCAACAGACCTCTGCACTCTTGTTACTTACACTTCTAGATATAAAAACCCAATACTCTGTTTGTATATTTCGAACATTAACGCACTGTTTTCTAGGCCGTAGGTCCGGGCTTACAAGTACCCCTAGGTCTCTTTCACAAGTCGACTTCTCTAGGTTGATGTTGTTAAGGCTGTATACATTATAAGTATTTGTTCTTCCAATATTAAGTACACTGCACTTGCTGGTGTTGAATTTCATTTGCCATTTTTCAGACCACCCCTGCAGTTTATTTAGATCCTCCTGTAATGCATTTGCATCCTGCCCTGAATTAATTTGCCGCCCTATTTTGGTGTCATCCGCAAACTTCCTTATGTCACTGCTGATCCCAGTATCTAGATCGTTTATGTAGATTATGAACAAGAGTGTGCCTAGGTTTTCTATAAATACTGAACTTAAAGGTGTTACCTATTCTGTGTATCAGACAGTCTAAGAATGGCAATTTACAGTCATGCTCACCCCTGAAGATGTGAATTACACGAAAGCACTTGGGAACTTCGTGTTTTCTTTTTCCTTGTGGTTATCAGCATATACCTGGATCACGCGCACCTACAGTGATTTACTTGCATATATATATATATATATATATATATATATATATATATATATATATATATATATATATATATATATATATATATATATATATATATATATATACGTGTGTGTGTATGTGTATGCATGATAGGCCTTGGGTGTATTTAATAACCTTTGGCTTATACAGTGTTTAATGTTTTAGTATAAATAGAAACTTGAGTGAAATATTTGTGCCAGTGTGTGAGAGAAGGTAGGGATATATCTGATAGTACCGTCTTCTTTTAAGTCAGCCATAGACAACCTGTCCTCAGTCTTGGGCCTCATATCGATTTAGGTATTTTTCTGCGGGCCGACCTACCATCATTTATATCCTCCCTAACCAAAAAATAAAGTTAATATTGTATTAGCACGGACAGATAAACAGTTTATTGTCACGTCCACTTTACGATATTTTCAGTTTACACTCAAAGTCTTTTACCCATTTTCTTAAAAAATCCACCATAATAATTTTTTAAGTACAATGTTAAAGTTTCTTGGCATTTAACAGAAGATGGGTGAAGCAGTCTGAGAATACGTTGATTTTTCGTACAGTTACAGCATTTTTCTTACTTATAAGACATTACCTAATTTTATTATATTAAGAATTATGTAGTGTGATTCCTCCACAATATGAGTTAATCTGAGGCTTATTAAGAACCTGATGGGTATAATATTAAAGTCATTATAGTGTTTACTCTGCTTGTTATTGTGACCACTAGTGGCAGGGGGTTTGTTTCTTTATGCTTTAACGATCAAGCCTCACCTCTTTTTGACTAGTGGCAAATTCTTGATAAAGAGGAGTGATGGCATTACAATATATATATATATATATATATATATATATATATATATATATATATATATATATATATATATATATATATATATATATATATATATATATATATATAATCAACACCTCACCCCGCCAGAACCCACGATCTTATAATTGCGACTGGGGAACGCTACTTCTGGGCCACCAGGGCACTAAAAGCGGTCCTAGACTCTGTTATATTTCACACAAAGCCTGTTCAACGAGTTTATGGCGCTGTGAACCTCTAATAGGGACCACCTGTGCCGGTTAGGTGATCAGAGCAACGTTTTACCAAATCCGGCTTCGAAACACGAGGATCCATATATATTTCATTAGCCCAATAAAGCACGCGGACTTCTACATATAATCAACACCTCACCCCACCAGGATTCGAACCCACGATCTTATAATTGCGACCGGGGAACGTTTTGTGTGAAATATGAGTGTCTAAAACTACTTTTAGTGTCCTGGTGGCCCAGAGGTAGCGTTACCGGTCAGTGGCCCAAGGTTAAAAATGCTTTGGAAACCTTTGATCTAGATGTATGATAGTTATTTTGTGGGTCCCTTATTTTTGACCTGACCTGACTAGTCACGTCACCCCCCTTCTCTTAAGCTCCTCTACGTGTGTGTTGGTGTGGGGATTAGTGGATGACATCATTATGACCTGACCTCATGTTTTTAAGGTCACCCTGTATATTTAAGCCTCTCTCTGTCCATGTAATCGAGTTGCCTCTGAAGATGTCTTGAATAAAGACGAAAGCTAAGGTGCTCCGTTGTTTCCATTTTCCCGTGTGATTTTATCAAGATTTATCTTATCCACGCTTTCATTGTGGATTTACATGAAATATGGAACTTACAGGTCTCTCTTACGCTGTGTGTTTAATCTGTCAACAACATCCTCATCTTCGCCCCATCTACCGTAATTACAAGAAGAGTTTGCTGAAGTCTCATAGTCTCAAAAACAAGTTGAAGTTTTTGAAAGATTGCGGAGATGATAAAATTGTTCCCAAGTCCTGTCTTCCAAGTAGACTAAGAAATCTGGACAATCAAGCATTCTCTGAGTTGGATAAGGTGTTGCTAGATTCCCTTATCAAGAGTTCAAGTGATAGTGTAAAATTTAGCCTTCAAACACAGTGCTCAGTGTAAAATACTTATGCAAAACAGTGTTTGTGTTGATAAGTGGCACACCATTCGTGATTTTGTATATCAACTTCTTAGTGAAACTGACAAAGCCCAAAAAAGAAGGTTAAATGCCAAATTAAATGCTCTGTTTAACGAGAGTTACTGGACCATATTGAGTGATCCAAATTTGTTCATAAACTTATCATCTTATGATCTACAGACAAATGAGAAACTTGTTCTTGGTTTTGGTAGGAAGTTTTCTATCACTCAACGGTGTGTTAATCCGCTTACTATTGCTAAAGGTTTAATCAACCTGGAGAAGAATAAGTCGTCAGATGTTACAAATGAAGATATTTCCATAGCTAAAGGCTGTATACATAGTGTTTTACATAAGAAATTTGTTTCAAACATTCCAAAAAGATTTGAAACAGCCTTGATAAACTTGAAAAGAAATAAGAATATCCATATTACCAAGGCTGATAAGTCTAATGCTATTGTTATTTTGGATAAAAGTGACTACAATGATAAGATGAATTCATTACTTAGTGATGAAAGCACGTATTGTGAGCTTACGAAAGATCCCCTGGAAAATATTAATAAGTTATCTAATTCCAAAATGAAGATGTTATTAAAAAAGAACCCCGATCTCATCAAACAGCTCTCTCAAATCAATCCCACTTTACCTTATATGTATGGATTGATCAAAACACACAAGCTTAACAATCCATTACGTCCTATCGTGAGTTCTGTGAGTTCTGTTACTTACAAATTATCCAAGTGGCTGGTAAAGATGCTATCCCCTCTTACAGGCCAAATATCTAATTCACATATACACAATAGCAGTGATTTAATTGATTAACTCAAGAAACATAATGAACCTTGCGAATTAATAAGTTTTGATGTAAATTCACTGTTCACTAGAGTACCTGTGAAAGACTTACTTTCATTTCTTAAAGATAAATTACAACTGTTAGATTTAACTATTGAACATGATACTTTCCTCAAATTGATAGAGTTATGCGTAACTGACAATGAGTTTAGAGCAAATGGGAAGTTCTACAAGCAAATATTTGGCATGAGCATGGGTAATTGTCTTTCTGCTCCTCTAGCCTGTATATATATGGAGTTTTTTGAGTCTAGATTACTACCTAGATTATATCTAGAAGTGTAAGTAACAAGAGTGCAGAGGTCTTATTGCAACTATATCTTGCGCTAGTTAGGCCGCACCTCGGTGCAGCGAAGAATGACGAAAATGATTCCGGGACTTAGAAACCTTCCATATCAGGATAGGTTAAAGAAACTTAACTTGCATTCCGTAGAAAGACGAAGAGTGCGGGGAGATATGATAGAAGTATTTAAGTGGGTGAAAGGAATCAATAAAAGGGATATAGATAAAGTTCTTATAAAATCCGAGCAGGATAGGACTCGGAGCAACGGATTTAAGTTGGATAAGTTTAGGTTTAGGAGGGAGATAGGAAGAAACTGGTTCACAAATAGGGTGGTGGACGAGTGGAACAAGCTTAGCAACTTTGTATTAAGTGCGGGAACTCTGGAAAGTTTCAAAAGGAGGCTAGATAGATTCATGGATGATAGAGAGTGGTAGTAACTCTCGACAGGAGCTGCCATGCACAGGCCAACCGGCCTATTGCAGACTCCTTATTTTCTTATGTTCTTATGTTACCCAATATAGTGGACTTTATTCCTCCATGGTATAGATATGTAGATGATGTTCTTTCTCTTTGGCCTAGAAACAGTGACCCATTGGAATTTTTAGACAAGCTTAATGATATTGTCCCAAGTATCACATTCAAAATTGAAAGAGAAATAAATGGATCCCTTCCATTCCTTGATATGCTTATCATGAGAAATGGCCAAAACTATAAATTTAAGGTATATAGAAAGCCCACACAGGTAGACAGTTTCATTCACTTTTTATCGAATCACCTGGAGTCTACCAAAATGTCAGTTTTTTCTGCTATGTTCTTAAGATGTCTGCGTATTTGTGACTCTGAATTTATTGATGATGAATTGAAACACATTCGTTCCATTGCACAGAAACTCGGGTACCCTTCTGTGTTTGTTGATCGTTGTTTTAAAAGGGCTACAAAATCCTTTCATTCTTCTCAAACCAGACAAGTTCCTACACTTAAGAATATTTTGACTCTGCCCTATCGTGATGAATTTGTCCCGTTAATTCGGTCCCTCAAGCTTCTAAATATTAATGTTGTTTTCAAGTATGACTCAACCATTACAAATATGTTAATAAGGAATAGCCCAAGTTTGAATGTAAATGGAAGTGTTTATTGTATTCCATGTAGCAAATGTAATTGTAATTATGTAGGACAGACAGGAAAAACACTGCAGCTCAGAATCAAACAACATAAGTATAATATCAGAACAGCATCTGAAAGCAGTGCCTTGTTCGTTCATGTTAGGAATAATAATCACCCCATTGCTTGGGAAAAAAGCTTAGAAGTATTTAAATCATCTTGTGTCACAGAAAGACTTCTGGTTGAAGCTAGTTTGATTAAGGAATTAAAATCAATAAACCTTAGTGATGGTCAGTTCAAACTGATAATATGTTACATAAATTTATTTGTCAGTGGCCCAAGGTTAAAAATGCTTTGAAACTGATCTAGATGCATGATAGTTATTTTGTAATCCCTTATTTTGACCTGACTTGACTACGTCACTTCTTAAAGCCTCTACGTAAAGCAGTGGGGGATTAGTGACGACATTACACTGACTCGATAGCTTAAGGGGTCACCTGTATATTTAGTTTTCTCTGTCCATGATGTTTTGAATAAAGAGTTAAGGTGTTCTGTTGTTTATTTTCCCGTGTGATTTTATCAAGATTTATTCCTATTCACGCTTTCTATTATGGATTTATATATATATATATATATATATATATATATATATATATATATATATATATATGGATAAGAAAAATCTTGATAAAATCACACAGGAAAAAGGGAAACAATGGAGCACCTTAGCTGTCGTCTTTATTCAAGCCATCTTCAGAGGCAACTGAATTACAAGGACTAAGAGAGGCTTACGTACACAGGGTGACCTTACAAAACAGGAGATCAGGTCAAAAACAGCTACTTCTTATCAGTTTTCACAGAAGAAATTTGCGATGAAATTCCGGAGGTGGAACTGATATTTAAGAGAAAGGAAGAAGATAAATTAAAGAATATCACTATCAGAAAAGAGGATGTTCTTAAGAAGATAAATAAACTAAAGAATACAAAATCCCCAGGGCCGGATGAAATTTTTCCTCGAGTCTTAAAAGAGTGTAGGGAACAAATTAGCAGACCCCTCGTAAACTTATTTACAAAATCATTAGACACTGGAGTTGTGCCAGAGTTGTGGAAACAGGCGAATGTAGTACCCATATTCAAAAAGGGAGACAGAGCATCAGCGTCAAATTACCGACCGATCAGTTTGACGTCAGTAATGGGGAAATTTCTTGAATCAATTATAGCAGATAGCATCCGATCGCATCTAGAGAAAAGCAAATTAATCTACGACTCTCAACATGGGTTTACAAAGGGAAAATCTTGTCTAACAAATCTACTGACGTTTTTTAGGAAAGTCTTCGAGGTAGTAGATAATGACGAAAATTACGATGTTATTTACTTAGACTTTAGCAAAGCATTTGACAGAGTGCCAGCATCAGAGTTTCCCTGAGAAAAATTAAGGCTCATGGTATCGAGGAAAGTTTTATATATTGACAAATCATGGTTTCACTGATGAACGCAGAGGGCTTCAAAGAGTAGGTGAATCTGGAGGCCGTGTGACCAGTGGGTTCCCCTGCAGGCCGCATTAGGCCCACTTGTTCAGTAATCTACATAAACGATTTAGGAACTGGATTGCAGTGACATACAAGTTTATATGACACCAAAATTGGGCGGCAAATTAATTCAGGCAGGATGCAACAACAGGAGTGATCAAATAAAACTGCAGGGGTGGTCTGAAAATGCAAATGAAATTCAACACCAGCAAGTGCAGCGTACTTAATATTGGAAGAACAAATACTTATAATGTATACAGCCTTAACAACAGCAACCTAGAGAAGTCGACTTGTGAAAGAGACCTAGGGGTACTTGTAAGCCCGGACCTACGGCCTAGAAAACAATGCTTTAATGTTCGAAATAAGGCAAACAGAGTATTGGATTATATATCTAGAAGTGTAAGTAACAAGAGTGCAGAGGTCTTATTGCAACTATATCTTGCGCTAGTCAGGCGCACCTCGATTATGCGGTTGAGTTCTGGTGCCCCTATTATAGAATGGATATAAATTCACTAGAGTCGGTGCAGCGAAGAACGACAACAATGATTCCGGGACTTAGAAACCTTCCATATCAGGATAGGTTAAAGAAACTTAACTTGCATTCCCTAGAAAGACGAAGAGTGCGGGGATATATGATAGAAGTATTTAAGTGGGCGAAAGGAATCAATAAAGGGGATATAGATAAAGTTCGTATAATATCCGAGCAGGATAGGACTCGGAGCAATTGATTCAAGTTGGATAAGTTTAGGTTTAGGAGGGAGATAGGAAGGAACTGGTTCACAAATAGGGTGGTGGACGAGTGGAACAAGCTTACCAACTTTGTAGTAAGTGCGGGAACTCTGGAAAGTTTCAAAAGGAGGCTAGATAGATTCATGGATGATAGAGAGTGGTAGTAACTCTCGACAGGAGCTGCCATGCACAGGCCAACCGACCTATTGCAGACTCCTTATTTTCTTATGTTCTTATGTTCTTAATACAGAAATGTTGTTTCAGGAAAAATTCTGTCAATTATTAATTAACAATACAAAGGGACATAAATGCATATTGCAACAGCAGTATATAACCTAACCTAATGTAAGCTATATAATCACGAAAATATAAATTACAATGTTTACTATCCATTAGTCATTGTTTTCAAGTTCATCATTCTCAATTTGTTGTACCTGTATACTGTATTCGTTGTAACACACATTGCCTCCTTGGCAATCACAAAATATTGTACACACTAAACTATTGTTCTTGCAGCCACATCGTCGACTGTTGCAAGCCTGTTCACTGCTACACGAACACTTCAGAAGTTTTTGAAACTCTGACGAAGCTAGCTGTGTGCAATTGGGCACTGTCGTTGGGGACAGGCAGTTAGAGCCGTCTCTTTTGATCAACTGTGTGGTAGTTGGGTCAAGAACGGGTGGATCAAACTCAAGTGCGTTGCGCCATTTAGCAACCTGTAGGTGCGCTCGTGCCACATTCTTCCGGAATGTCTCATTGGTGGGAGGCAGAATTTCTTCTTTTGGAGCACCAGCAGCCATACTCTTGCCCACCTTGGCGTACCATACCTTTAGACGTGCTTCTGTCATCGACTGACATCGAGACTGCCCATAGCAAATCAAAATGAATTGATCAACCTGGTCTACAACATTGGGCATGGTCTTGGTTGTGTCCCCTAGGTAGTTGAGGCGATGAGCACCAGAACACAGAACCTTCAAGGCTACCCCCCCCCCCCTACTTATTCTGAAGAAAGCTGCAACAGTATTACTACCGGTTGTTCAATGAGCAGCCAGCAAGTCAGGAATAATGGCATGGTGCTTGAGTGCTGTGGCGTTGATGTTAGTCAGAGCTCGGCCTTGTATGGGAGACATCATCATGACGAACCAAGTACTATCCCCACTACACTCAAGTGTGATAAGAGAGTTGGCTGAGTAGTTGCTTTAAGCAGTTGTTGTACAATTATAGTATCAGCTTCCTCTTGGGGTGTACCCATGCCATGTCGTCTTATCACTATTCCACTGGCGAGTTCGTGTTATGACAAGCTTGTGGGGTGTGATGTCATCTGTGTGCGAAATGAGGTCTTTACAGATGAGATTAATGAGTTGGGACTTGTATGTAGAAACAATCAGGATGAATTTTTTTGTGGTGACAGACGAGTAGATTCACGTAATGAGTACACTCTACTGGCTCCTTGATCTCTACACTGAAGTGTGGACTCTTTGATGCTTCCTTCTTTGTATTTGTCAAACACAAGGTAAACATCATTCTTCCTCTACTAATTGGCGATGTAGCTTCCGAACAGATCCAAATAGTCCCACACTGTACCACTAGCTGGTCATGGAACCACCCAAAGAACAGCGCAAACATCAAGAAAGGTGACTTTAACGCTGTTCTGTGCAAACCTCACGTATGTGTACCTCCAAAACAGGACAGCACAGCTACAAATTGACAACCATTTAGGTCCACCCTTCGACCTAGAAAGCGGAGTGCCCCAGGGAGGCATCCTATCCCCAACACTATTCTCCATATATACGAGCAACTTACCTGAACCAACGCAACATAGAGAACACATTATTTTTGCCGATGACATCACACAAATCATATCAAATCCCGGAAAATCAGAAGCAATGATGGCACTCCATACGGCCTTAGCAATAAAAAAACATAAGTGACTACGATAAGAAATGGAAAATACTGACAAACATCAATAAATTTAAAATCATACCAATTGCCAGGAAAAAGGTCGAACCAATAATAGTAGATGGATAAATTTACCCATACACCAACGAAGGCAGCATCCTGGGACTGAAAATCACAACAAATGGTTACCAGAGCTTCATCAACGAAAAAGTCCACAAACTACGTAGCAAACTCTCAAAAATAAGAACGTTAAAAAACCTGAACATTCCAAACAAAAGGAAACTATACACGGCACTAATAAAATCAGTAATGTGCTACCCGCCTGTACCAACCAACTCATTCAGTGCAACGAGAATCAAGAAACTTCAAACGGTACAAAATAAAAGCCTAAGATTCATATATAACATCAGTTATGAAGAAAGAGTAACACACGAAGAACTCCATAGAAGAGTCAACATCAACGCAGTAAACGTAGACATCTACATCCAAGCCAAAAGAACATGGGAACAAGTACGAGAGTTAGACTCAGAAACTGTAGTTAACTGGCTCGACAACGAACCAGTAAGAAGAGCAAGAGAAGAACACGCCTGGTTCAGATTAAGCAGAATAAGAGTCAACAACCCACCACCAATACCAAAATACAACTAAAAATTATTATATTTAATACAAAAATAAAAAGAACTGTATAGTCAACTAAACACTGTGCCTTCAAGTTAAGCTTCAATCTTTCAATTAAACCAAAAAGATAGGACCACCTCCTTGTGAACAAAAGTAGCAAGTTGGATCCTACACCTCTTATTGGAAATTAAACCTCCCTACTAATTTGTATGGCAACCATCTTTTCTTTGGCGCAATTTTTAGCTTACTTGAGTACAAGGTGGGTATTGTTGTTGCTGGTGGTGAGATCGAGGATGAGTGCCCGGCAGGTAGTTTTGGTGTCTCCCCACAACCCCTGGAGGAGGTTGGCCTGGGCCAGCTGGTCCTGAGACAACACCCACCCTGCCTCCACTACCATGCCAGCCTCCACACTCATGTGTCTGAGGAACACCTTTGTATTAATATTAAAATCGGTCACATTGCTATAATTTATTTTTAGATAGGGCTTTGAAGTTATCAATCGGCCAATACAGATAGAGTGAGGACAACAAACTGATAACGAGAGGGAAACGAACAATATATTGAAGATATAGTTTTTATCAGTTTTCACAAGTGAGGACCTATATAATTATGATCCCTTGGGTAGTTACTATCTATAGAGACAGTGAGGGACTGTATGATTGCAACATGTAACTGAAAGATGGGGTTAAATAATGGAGATATAACTAAGGTACCTCAATTATCAAATCAGGAATTAACACGTAGCAATGGTTTTAAATTAAACATATTCAGATTTAGGCTGGAATTAAGTAAACAATGGTTGTGACCACCACACAGTGTTGACTTATTTACGCTGTGTATATTATAATTAGGAATGTTATACAAATGTTCAATATCGTTAGTGAGTTTGGTCTCAGAACCCAAGTACATCAACTTTGTGGGCAATAGAAGATATACACTGATCTAAAACAGTATCGATGTGAAGGGGAATACTATTGGTGTTAAGGCTAGTTAAGGAGAAGGAATGAGATCGTAAAAGACTAGAACTAAACTCGGGAGAGTCAGGAAAGTAATAGTTACAGTTGAGGGTTGATGTAACCCAGTGAGTTTTGTAGAACGGCATCAGGATCGATATGGGGGAGTATTGTGTCGACACCATGGGTGAAGGGGGTGTAAAACATACGATCTAGTACATCTAAGGGAATGACACTAGCATCGTCAGTGTGGGAATATTGGTACTGATTAAGGAACAGCAAAAACTCAGGGTCACTTCGGAGTGAAAAAGGAAAGTCAACGAAAGTTATAATAGTGGGGGGAAGGGGGTGTAACGTACTCACAAGTACTACAACCAACAGAATTAGGATGACTGGTACTGATGAGGGTGATTCCCAGTTTGAGTGGGAGGTGACCCTGTCTCTTGGTTCTGAAGGTTGCCCATTCCCACCGCAGAGGGTGGACGTGTAGTACCCGAGTTGGCCGGCAGGGAGGAAAACTCCACGTGATGACCAGGATACGGGCAAGAGCTGGTTCCCTCTCAGTGGGGAGGGGGGGAAGGGGAGGAGTGGGCGGGTGGTGGCCTGAAATTCCCTCACAACAAGGGTTTTATGACTGAACGTCACGTGTTTCCCTCGTTTCCTGGCTTCTTTAAAATGGTCCATTTACAGTTGACGAAGACAGTAGCGCCTTTCAGCTTACTGCGCTGATAGAACACTTGGTCTCGGCCAGAGGGGAGTGAGAATTTTGTTATGATGTCGAGGGGGCGGGAAGGGTTGGATTTCCTGACGCGTTGAACACGATCAAAATTGACCTCAGGAAGTTGAAAATGTTCATTCAGCAGGCGTGAAATTTTACGCTGGGATGAGGTTGTTTCGCCGCCCTAGGAAGTCCACATAATCCACCCGGTCTGCTGTTGTCGTTAGTTCCGTTTTAAGCTTGGAATTCTCCTCTCTCAGCTGTTGAACTTGGGTCCTGAGTGTTCGGTTTTCTTTAGCTTCAACGTTCAACTTTGCTTTTAAGTAGCTTATTTCCTCTTGCGAGAATTCCAAACTTCTTTTAATCTCACTTAGCTGGTTAGTGAGACGCCGCTCAGTTTCCTCTAGTTCCCGATGGTCTCCTTATTCATTTGTTGTATGGTGTCATTTATGAGAGTCCGTTGGACTTCCATTATCACATAAGCCAGCTGTTGTCGTGAAATTTGAAATTTTGACACAAGCAGCCAACTGAGACATATCGGAGCTAGTGAGGGGAGTGTAGCTGGCAGTAGAGAGTCGGTCAAGCTGTGTGGTCAGCTGGGGTGGCCACCATATTCACGTCATTAAGTAGTGACCCAGCCCTCTCACTTGGTTACAAATTTTCTTGATCACAAAATTATCCAGTTTGTACATACCATTACTCAAATTCAAGTTGACAGATTCGGTATGTTTAATGAGACTGGATTCTATAATGTTCCTACTGACAATTGAATTACAAGGTAATATTGAGGAGGCATTAACCCAGTTAATGCAATGATTATTATCTCTCATATGATTGAACAAAGCATTGGATTCCTTATTTTTCTTACTGTATGGATTGCTTTGGTAAATCTTTCCGGACAATTTGGAACACAAGGCTTAGACCAGTGGTTCTTAACCTTTTTAGGTTCGCACCCCCTATTGGTCCTCACCTCCACGCCTCCCCCCATCCTTTCTTAATATAAAATTGAAAGTCTAAAAATTATCGTACACTTCCCGACATTAATACTACCTTAATTCAGTCACTTTTAGTGAAATTTTACATTTTGATTGACCTAGTTACCATTTACGTCATTTTGAAGTATCTATGGAGCGAACCCCCACGAAAATCCAAATAAGGACATACACACACCTGTTAAGGCCATTCCTTATTTTTGCTCTGAGTTCGCGCCCACCCTGGAAATTACTCTCGCCCCCCTCCCCCCGAATTAAGAACCGCTGGCTTAGACATAGATGCATACACAATACCTTTACAAACTGAAGAAGCACATTGAAATAAAGAAAATTGAAGTAGAGGAAATTTTTCATATTGAAAGACAGAAAAAATAAGGATTTAATAGGATTAAACGGAGTGTGTGGAAGAAGTTCATGCTGGATTACTGTTTTGACATGCTGAGATATGAGCGTTCTGACCTCCAAGCAAAGTTAAACCACAGATTACACAGCATATTTAAGACAGTGATTGGACTAAGGATGCTAATCACAACTGTGTAGTGAATCTCTCCTCTAAACAACTAGACAGTGATACCTTGAGTGCCCTCGGCTATGGTTTAAGTTTTGATGGCTCTAACAAGAGAGTCGACAGTGTTGACATAGCCAGAGCATTTTGCAATTTGGAGAAATTCAGTAATTTGACAAACGAAGAAGTGAACATGTGTAAAGGTGTTGTGTATGCATCTATGTCTAAGCCTTGTGTTCCAAACTGTCCAGAAAGATTCACCAAAGCAATCCAAGCCCTTAAGAAAAATAAGGATGTACCTGTTACTAAAGCAGATAAAGCCAACACATCAGTGATTTTAAACAAAGATGATTATCTATATAAATTGAATGATCTTTTATGTGATGCTGCAGCATATTCTAAGCTCGTAAATAGTCCTCTCAACACAGTTAACACTCAGTTTAACAAAAAACTTAAGTCTCTGGTGAGAGATGAAGATAATCTCATTAAACAGTTTTCTTCAATGTCTCCTTCACTGCAATACATGTATGGTATTATCAAGACTCACAAGCCTAGTAACCCAGCAAGACCTATCATTAGCTCAGTTGGGACAATCACTTATAAGTTATCTAAATGGATAGTTTATTTACTAAACCCGGTAACTAGCAACATATCAAAGTTCTAATATTAAAAATACTGTGGACTTACTTAATAAACTCAACAATTTCCACAATATTTGTGATTTTAAACTGGTCCGTTTTGATGTAACATCACTCTTATCAAAGGTCCCAGTTGATGATTTGCTTGAGTTCCTCACAGATTCCCTGGAGGACATTCCTCTGCCAGTCTCAAAAATTTTTTCATTAAACTTATCAAACTGTGTATAAAAGATTGTAAATTTAAGTTCAATGGAGAATATTATGCAAACATTTTTCATGACAATGGGTAATCCGCTTTCACCAGTTTTGGGCAACTTATATATGTGGAATTTTTTGAGAAGAAACTACTAAATAATATTTTACCACCTTCAGCAGTTTGGTTCAGATATGGAGATGATGTAATATGTCTTTGGCCATATAATGAGGACTTAAAAGCCTTTCTACCACTACTTAATAACTTAGCCCCTCGATTAAATTCACTGTGGAATTAGAAATTGACTATAAATTACGATTCCTAGACTGTGTGATCCACAGAGTAGGTAACACCTTTATGTTCAGTATTTATAGGTACATACTATTGTGTGTTCACATATTCATTATTGCTCGGCCCACCATAATAGACTCAAACAGTCAGTATTTTTTTTATCAATATATACATGAAGTGTAGATTTTACAAATAATATCTGTAAAAAGAAATAACAGTGTTTTGTAAATTTTACGGATAAATTTAGTTTGGCAGTCTTAAATGCCATTATTTTCTCTGTAAAACTAAAGGATTTTATTTTTTACAGTGAGAGACCGTACTGGTGGTGAGGGAAACATGAGAGACCGTACTGGTGGTGAGGGAAAGATGAGAGACCGTACTGGTGATGAGGGAAAGATAAGAGACCGTACTGGTGGTGAGGGAAAGATGAGAGACCGTACTGGTGGTGAGGGAAAGATGAGAGACCGTACTGGTGATGAGGGAAAGATAAGAGACCGTACTGGTGATGAGGGAAAGATGAGAGAACGTACTGGTGGTGAGGAAAAGATGAGAGACCGTACTGGTGGTGAGGGAAAGATGAGAGACCGTACTGGTGGTGAGGGAAAGATGAGAGACCGTACTGGTGGTGAGGGAAATAGTTATTAATACTCATACATAAGTCCTCTAGGTTATGTTCGGTGTCCGTGGGATAGTTGGGGATGGTCACAATAAAATGTATTTACTCTCTCAGTATAAGCTTGTCTGTGATGCTTTGAGGTGGTTGATTAGCGAAATTGAACCATAGATGGTTCCCCATTATACTTTATATCTTACACACCTTACGACAATGGGTTCTTAACCTTTTTTTACCATTTATCCCATAATGTTGGCATGAGCAGTCATTTACCCCCATGCACCTCATAAAAAACATGATCATGGCATAGAAGTAATAAGCTATTATTAAAGTAAATAGACTAGAGTAGACACCCTGGGTAGCAGGGTGGGAAACGTTTTCATTGATGTAATGGCCCCTGTTTCATAAACAGAAGGATTATATAAATGGGTTAATTACATTTGATTTATATACTGATTCATCCACTGTAACTTTCCACTGGCTATGAGGTGACATGTTCAGAGCACGTGATAAGGTGCGTCCACGGGAAGCCGTGTCATATTATGCTAAGTTAAGGCATTAAGTAGCCGGCTCCCTGGCCACCTAAAGAGGGCAGTAGTTTGATATCCTTGACTAGAGGAAGACGTTATTTGAGAGCCATAGTGGAAGGTTTCGTCTTTCTTCGAGGGCGGACGATGTACATATTCCTTTCTCCCTCGATGGGTCACTACTAATTAGATTGTTACTCAACGACTAACACAGGTCGGACTTATTTAAGCAGGTCTATTTACATAGCCTCCGTCCTTCTCTTAACACTCATAGCTACAGTGATTAAGATACAGATGATTTACACTTTGGAATTGTATCCTTAGTAGTTCTTAAATAAATGGATAACAGACAATTGGGTTTCTCTACTAAAACCCAATATAACATAAATGTTCCGGCCTCGTAACTTACACAGTAACAACAGTTAAAATGGCCTATAACAGTGAGGTTATCATACAGATGGGTGTAAATTATAGCTAAAAATGATCCTTCATTTGTCTTATGTTAATACAGTCTGTAGCCGATGAAGGAGTTAAAATTGCATTATTTTAGACTTGGCCTATTTACCCTTAGCAATATATTTTTTTTAACCCTTTGGGAAATACTTACCCCAGGTTAAGAACCGCTGCCTTAAGAGCTTTTCTGTAGAGGTAGCAACAGATTCCGTTACCAAATCCTTTGTTGCTGCAAAGTAGAGTAGGATAATCGTCTAGGAAATTCTCTCTAAGAGGTTACGAGGATATCAAATTAATCTCCTGAGCCATAACAGTACATTACCTCATTACTAATTCAGGAAAACTGTGGCTAGCACTATAGGTGAGTGTCTTTGCCTGGGAAGAGCCTTTGAGGATGCTGCAAAAGGCTTGGTGGTGGGTGTCGGGAGGGAGTGGTGTGAAGATTAACATCGCACTCCTTTACTGTTGGGGGGCGCTTCTCGAGCAGCCATCACCCGAGCCCTCCATCAATATCTTAGTCCAGGTAGATGTTTTGTGTGAGCTTCTGGTGATTTAGCGTCTTACCCACTGCTGATATGCCATACATTTCCCTGAAACTCAATGGTAACTTTCTTAAAAATTACTGAAAATTTAACTAGATTGTAAACTTTTCCACATAATTATACTATGTAAAAAGACAAACACATGCCTAAACATTTTCATAATGTGTATATGATACCCAATACCTTTGGTTTTGTTATGTAATTTAAATTCATAGAGAATACGTTAAGGAAAATAACTGAATCCCCTTAATGTGCATAATTCTTTGAACTTGGAACAGCACAAACGACATAATAACACTGGCTAAGGTGTGTGATGGTTGCCTTTATATTTACAGGTATTGTCTGGTGGTAGTTTTTTGTGCATCATCTTTACTTAATTCCACAGGTGTTGGTGGGATGGTGGCTGGAGTTCTGTCTGGTCATCACTACAGGGTTTCGTTCGTCACTAATTGCACATCTGACAGTCCAGGGAAAGTCCCAACCTCCAGAAGACTTCGAGGATTTGCTGGCTCGGGGTAACTGGAAGTGGGGTATTGAATCCTGGATATTAAAGGGCGGAGACCTGCTGTGGTTCTTGAGGCCCACTGACCCAGTAGTGAAACAAATAAAAAAAAATGAAGGTCAGTACACTGAGGATTATTTCTAAATAAAAATAATTAAAATTCCATGTGGCAGAAAGGTCCATTGTATATGGATGACTATTCCTAGACTCACTATCACATATCTAAAAATATATATTAGCAGATGCCAGATTCCAACTCGTAAGTATACTCAGAATTTCTCATTAACTTGTTAAATCATCTGATGTTACCTATACTCATTGTATTTTTAACACAAACATAACACATTTTAAAGCATTTAATATCTTAGAGTAAGGTAACTTACCATATCCACGTCAACTAGACACTAACAGTGAAAGAGGTGCTTCAAAGGGTGAAGGCGGGGGATTACTCACTTCTCACTGTCAATTTCCATATAAAAGTCGAAATTGCTTCCTACTACACTGACAACTTCGGCCAATCATCTTTCTACATAAGCAAAAATCGGCTTGTGGTAAATGCTGCTTTTTGATGGGGATTTACTGTAGGTACGGATATGGCTCCTTTTTATGTTTATTGCGATAATTTTCATATTAATGTGTAATATGAAATGTATCAGTCAAGATGTTTGATGCTTCTTCTTTCTTCCTATTTCAGTTTATTTCCTGGCCGTCAACTACGAGGGATATTACGGCCATACTGATGTTTCTTATTTGTCTCACGTAGGAAAGGTGCTCCGTTCTGTCAGCGCTTTAGACAGCTCGTGTTACAGCTAGAAGATTGTGGTATTATACCTTACTGGACAGAAGAGTTACAAGCTCAGCGAGTGAAGGAGAACAGAGCAGCTGCAGCAATGGTAACTCGGGCCTCTGTTGGAAATACTCTGCCGGTGAGCATCTCCACAGTACTGCTCTTTCCTTTGTCTGCATATTATTGCCAAATTTTGGATAATAATTTTTCATCTATTATGATAGATATAATAGGTGCTACTTATTAAGTATGTACAGCGCAGTCAGGAGGAGGAGTTGACAGATATGCTTTAAATAGCTAGTTATTTGAGAATTATGATCGGAAATTGCCCAAGAATACATTTCTTTTATATAACTTAATTAATACCAATGTGTAAAATCTTGTAAAATAATTTTATATGATTATACGTAGTATTGATGTTCATGAGTATTTTTCAAGCTCAATGATAGTCATTATTAAGTGTTTAAAGCATTAAATCTGAAGCTGCACGAAAGCGTTGCATAAAATGTGCAGAAAACGCTTTATAATGAATGTGTCAGTAAGCATGATGAATGAGCATGTTAGAAATAAGAATTATATTAAAAGGTTTAATAATAACAATGAAGTTTGTCATAATCCGTTGTAGCATTATATCTCATTTCACCACCCTAGTATATGGAAGCTCATTGAAGCTTGAATAAAGAGGCCTCAGTGGCTTAAAAAAAAAAGCAGAATTTAATCGAGGTGACTACACACAAACTAGAAGAAAGATGTGAACTTGGATTCCCTTGAATAAATTGTATTCCTCAAAGCATGTTTCACAATGTTCATGAACTCCAGACATGATATTTATGCTCTTAGAACACTTGTGAGTTATTTTATACTTCTTATAACTTACTTTTTACTGATTCTAATTGTTTTTTAATAAAGAAAAAACTCCAGCAGAGGTTAGCAATTTGACGCAATGTGGAGTTTAAGCCTTTATGGTGACTCACTCATACCGGATACCTAGTGACAACTTGATCGGTGACGAGCCGGTGATGAGCAGGTCAGGATATGGGCAGTGAGGGATGGTGAGCAGGTCAGGAGATGGGCAGTGAAGGGTGGTGAGCAGGTCAGGAGATGGGCAGTGAGAGATGGTGAGCAGGTCAGGAGATGGGCAGTGAGGGATGGTGAGCAGGTCAGGAGATGGGCAGTGAGGGGTGGTGAGCAGGTCAGGAGATGGGCAGTGAGGGGTGGTGAGCAGGTCAGGAGATGGGCAGTGAGGGGTGGTGAGCAGAGGAAGAGGTGGAGAGGACATACTCAGTGAGGGATGATGGGGTGTAATATAGGGTGTTGGGTAGGACAGCAGGTGGGCAGAGGTGGGCAGGTTAGGTTTATACGCAGGGCAAGTCAGGGAATAAATATACACTATTATATCCTTCACCCACCTGAAGCCCATATAGCATTTTATCATGAATTTTATGTATGTTTCATCAATTCCTGAGTTATAATGAATATGTAGTGTCTAATAATAACATAATATGTAGTACAAAATATTTTATCCATATACACTGAAGGACGAAGACACAGAGGTGGTTTTGGGGATGAATCATCTACAGGGCGCTTTCTACCTGTTGCTTGTGGATACTACCATTGCCTTCCTCACTCTGCTGTGGGAGAAATTCACCTGCCCTTGCTTCTCGCCTTAGTAACGCCCTCTTGAGCATCACCAGACCGTTGACCGAGGAGTGATGGTCCTTAGATTCAGCGTTACTTTACTCACATTAATATATTACGATACCATTAAAGTGCAGCTTTATTTTATTAATGAAAAATTTTACCAATTTAGTTTGAAAATTTGAAAACTTTTTGTTTTCAAAATTCACATATAAACAAATTGATACGTTATTAAATAAAAATAAATGATGTTTAAAGGCTTCTAAAGTTTATTTTTACTGATTTAGAGCATGTATTATATGGGCAATATATTAAAAGTTCAGACAGATATAATACGTTAGGAAGCAATAATTTACATATATATAAACATAAATATAATATATATATATATAAATATATATATATATATATATATATATATATATATATATATATATATATATATATATATATATATATATATACCCGAAGGATGAATAACAGTACCAACGTATGGATTAACAGTAACATTTATTTGGTAATGTTTCGACAAATCTCTTGTCACCATCAGACCTTAAACATAAAATTTAAGTGCAATAGCATCGAACAAAATCAATATGACGAATAAGAATAAGATATTAAAATGATTAAGTACAATGAGAGAGAGAGAAAATAACATTTAAGACCAAACCATTGAGTTATTAACTATTAACCTTCACTACAGTTTAACCATTCAGAGCAAAACCTCTACAATTTGCAAATCTTAAATATTATAGGTGAATATACAAGAGATAGGCACATATGCTACAACAATCAAGAACAAAACATTACCTTACAGGTTAATATACAGTACAGAGATAGTCACATATGTTACAACAATCAAGAACAAAACATAACCTTACAGGTTAATATACAAGAGATAGGCTCATATGTTACAACAATCAAGAAAAAAACATAACCTTACAGGTTAATATACAAGAGATAGGCTCATATGTTACAACAATCAAGAAAAAAACATAACCGCTAAAAACAACGTCGTGTAAGCTCAACGTGACGTCAGTTGCCAGGCTCAGCTCGTCCTTACTGTCCCCTGCCCATAAATACTCCACACTGACACTGGTGGGGGACACTTGCTTGTGGTAGCCAGCAGCGGGAAGTACACTGTAAGTATTGTGCTCAAGATACATTATTGCGTTGTCGATATTTTGTGAGTAAGGTTTTACGTTAACAAAAAAAGCCCAGACTATATTGTTGTGTATGTATTTATTTAGATAACAGCTCAATTATATCATGTCAGGTTCAGGCAGAAAATAATGTTATCGATGCTTAATAATTTTCATAAAACCATTGAGCCTCAGTTATATAAATATTCATTGTTACACACAAACGCACACAGTGCTCGCTCAGTAGTCGTCCACCAAACCCAGTGGTGGAACCCCTCATTAAAATCATTTGTTTTGTTTCTTTGCTATATTGAACCATGGCTTTAAAAAAGTGGGCTGATGTAATAGGCCCCTGTCTCATCAACAGAACGTATTATATAAATGGGTCAATACATCTGATATTATATTCAGATTCACCACCCTGTAACTTTCCACTGTCTATGAGTAAGACATGAGATGGACACGTGAGCGGGCAACTCACCCAAGAGGGCGAGACCCATAGCTCAGCATTTCTGTAAGCTCGCACTGCGATGCCCTTAAGCTTCAGTAGCTCACCTCAACTCATATCGTAAGGACGTGACCTAACGTTTATCATACATAAACGCCGTCCCTTTCTCATTCACTCCTAGACAGTGAGACTTACGGTTGATATACACTCAGGAATTATATATACAACCTTTTATAATAAAACAAAGGAACTACCGTTTGGGTTTCGTTACTTAAAACCCAAATATAAATATGTGTGAACGGACTGGTTAATTGGACAAGCAGCCGATTCACTGATATTTAAAGGGCTTATGCTAATTAGGGGGAAAGGGTCGAAAAAACTAATGAAAAGAATCATTTACCGACAAAAGAAATAACTGAACATAGAAAAGCTATGTTAATGTAAGGTGAACTGTTGTATAACCCGGGATTATCTGGGTGTTAAAATAGGGCAAGACGACCGATTTACGGCCTAGAAAGGACAGCAAGATGCTGTGACACGCATGGATAATACTCATATATGAGTAATTTAAACTTCTTTCCTCAAATACTGACACTTCTGAATCGCATCACCATAGTTTTTACTATCGAGAACTGAAATATGGTATGTAATTTTTTTTTGCCCAAGGAGGTGTTGGTTGTACCCACTCTGGCTAACTTTACTTGTCAAAAATAAACCAGAAGAACGGTGGGCACCGAAAACTGAAATTTGAAAGGGAAGTGTGCGTAGTCTACCGCAGTGCTTTTCAACCAGGGTGACTAGTCACCCTGGGGTGACTCACGCAAGGTCCAGGGATGACCTAATAGCCTAGGGTGACCCAGGGGTGGCCTCGTAGGCTGGGGTGACCCAGGGGTGATCCAAGTGGCTGGGGTGACTACTGGGGGTGATTTGGCAGTAGATATAAGTCTGGAACAATACATATCCTATCGCTTTGACTGAGTAACTCCTGTTAGAACGGTTAAGATCACAGCTTACATTGTCAAATATATATATATATATATATATATATATATATATATATATATATATATATATATATATATATATATATATATATATATATATATATATATATATATATATATATATATATATATATATATAAATGAAAACCTAATTACAAAACTTCCCTTGATACCGCTTTGGAAAATATTGAAAAAAAAATTAATCCACAGAATTCCAAGAATAAAACAGAACAGTAATTAAGGTGACAGATATATGTACGTCATATTAATATATCGTTTTGACAGAGCCAAATGAAGAGGAAACGCCCGGTGATAGCAGACCGCGCCAAGATTGTGTGGCTGTGGCAGATTGGTATGCCAGCTAAGGAAATTTCCCTCAAATCTCAAACCAGTGTGTCCACCGTATATAGATGTATACAACAGTGGCGGCAGGAGGGGACAGTGAAAAGTGAACCATTCCTGAGGAACCGTCACTATGAATCATACTTTGAAAATTCGCTCGTGTTTAATTCGATGCAGCCACAGCAACGTCTTGCTAACGCAGATGACCTCTCTCACATTTTGCATCTCACCTATAACTCCAAATATGTACAATGTTACTCAAATTTATTACTTTTTCAATATTTAGATTTGTTCACTCATTTCTGCAAAGATGAGAATCTGAGACGTAATTATGCATTTCAATGATATTGATTTAATACAGCAGACCCTTATCTAAATTATTTAAATAATAACAGAAGATATATGATACACTATATTATTGAAAATAAATATAAAACATACCGATAAAAAGAAGACTCAATGATTAGATAGTTTTGAGGAAGAGCCACAGATCAAAATTTATCTTAAACTACAGCAACTGTTAAACGCTCTCTCTCTCTGTGTATGTATATATATATATATATATATATATATATATATATATATATATATATATATATATATATATATATATATATATATATATATATATATATATATATATATATATATATATATATATATATATATATATTTTTTTTTTTTTTTTTATTTATTCATTTATTTATTTATTGTTTTTATATCTACTGATATAAAGGTGGCAGTAAGAAAACAAGTCATTGAAATATATAAACGAACGAAAAAAAAAGAAGATAAAACCAAGGCAGACTATGTTACAGTCTCTAGGCCTAATAAAACTATTGGTAAAGTTTCTGACAAAAGCTTTTGGCACAAAAATGGGAGAAATTATAAAAAAAATGAAGATCAAACAAATGGGTGGTATGAGTGATATATGTAAACTCAGTGTAATTTGCCAAATTCCCTGTAACAACTGTTCAGCTTCCTACATTGTTGAAAGTGGATGTGGGGTGGAGAGGTGTGTAATTGAGCATGAGAATAATGTATGAGCGCATAGGCATTCCAACTCATTGGTTGTCCACATTGATGAATTTGGTCACTTGCCAAACTGGCAGATATTTCTACATACAAAACTATCAACCATAAAGATGGATTTGTATGTCTAGCCAATATAACATATAAATTATGAGTAAAGATAGTAAAAGGGGCGGAGTCAGTCAGGCTAACCGCCCAATCAAAAGCCATAGATCTGGGGTCTGAAGCAGACCCTGTATGGTGGAAACCTTAGAGCCATAAACAGCTCCTGCTGTCTCCTTGGTTTCTTTCCACCATATATATTCTCATATTATATTACACACCTATCAGTTCACCATAGACCATAAGATAAATATACAGATATCTTTCAAATATTCATGAAATAATACTATAGAGAAAGTAAGGCTGGTGGTAATAACATTACATTATGATTATGCTTTAATCTACATATGTGCAACTGGGAGAGATCTTGAGACTAATACTTGTGTCATGCAATGTATATATTGATATATTCAGACATGATGTACACATTAATTATTCAATGGGCTGAAAGGAAGGTAAAGGTCTACAAATGGGAGTGTTTTGATAAACATTGGTAAATAGAATGAACACTCATTCATAACTAAAAAATTCTTAATTTCTAGTGAACATTAATGTGCAAAGAAGAACTATTTTTGTAAGCTTTGGTAATGAGAGCACTGCTGAATTGTGACCCCTGCAACGAAGACCATGTTACCACACTTAGGCCAGGTCACTATTATGATGTAAGTGTCAACATGTAATCTAACCCCAGAAACAGTCTTATACAGTATGTGTAGATGTGTTTATTCTTCTCTGGCCTCACTCTTGAACACACAACTGAAGAGGATGTCAGTGAGCATTAACCTGGATTACATTTAATTTACGTTTTCGATTTCATTGTGTAGTTTACGTTTACGTTATTGTAAATCTATACAAGTAAGTTATGTTTGCCTTATATACCTTACAATATTTGTAACCAGCCTTACATTATATAATTCGTTGTTGTGTATTATCGTTTAAGCTAATCAGTTTAAGTCTCTGATTATTAATTTTTGTAAAAAAAATTGTAATCGATAATTTTTAATAAAACGCTAAAAACGGTTCTCCCATGTATCTACCCATTCAAATAGATTGAATTTATACTTGGTTAATAAATTCAGATATATAAATATATGAATAATAAACTATATTGTTGGTCTCACACACATTGTAAACCGGATCTTTTCTTCACCTTATGATATGTGTGTGTGTGTGTGTGTGTTTAGGGAGGCATAGTCCAGCAGTGGGAGTGACGCAGACTGATAACGATAATGTAAATGACCATACTAAGACAGCCGGTCTCCTCACTCACACTAGGTAATGATGATGCCACTCGGATATCACATAGTGGTGTTGGCTGCCACGGTGATGAGCGCTGCGCATGTAATTAGTCAGGAGATGGGTGGACCCGTAGAGCCAGTGGGCGTGGATGTGGGCGTGATGGTGGGTCAGGTAGTAGAGCACCATTTCACCGGCTGTCACCTGGTGCTCTTCACCACGACACAACACTCTCACGTGTTCTCCAGTATAATCAGGTGAAATACAAAAGGTGTCTTGGTCGTCATAAACCTATATGTATGTAATATTCTTTCATTACCCTTTACCAAAATGCTTGTCTGTGTTAGTCTAAAGGTGTTACACATAACACTGTGCATCCTGAAAGACTCTGTGACTGACACAAGGTAAATTTTTAAGCAAGGTTAACAAAGTACATATAGTCCATTGCTGAACTTATAATGGTTAATTTATTTAGTTGGATACTCTAGTTGTTTATATCCATAATATTGCATTCATCTAACATGCTCTCAGTGTTTTGTGTCAATTGTCCCTACCATCTTACACGATGACCCCCCCTCACTCCACACTGTATAAGTATGATGGTTGTGAATGTTGCAATACGCTTCTTGATTTTCCATAAGGTGGAGTGGAAGTCGTGTTAGTCTCACGCAGTTCCAAGAGTAGCTCAGTTATCTTCATGTTACTACCTTCTGTTTCTTTATGTGGTGTTCTTTATTGATTACTAATTATCTTCAAAAGTAATACTGACATGTGGACGATAAAACAGTAAACTCGTGTCCCTTAGACTCATGAGTGTAAGTGTGGAGGCTATTGTGGTAGCGGAGGCAGGTTGGGTGTCTCAGGACCAGCTGACCCAAGACCACCTACTCAAAGGGCTCTGGGGAGACACAAGAACCGCCTGCCGGGCACTCATACTTGACGTCACCACCAGCAACAATAACACTCACCTTACCTTCAGGTAATGCTTACGGATATAAAGACGCACAGTAAAACGATATAATGGTTATTCTGTGAAGTAACACGTTCATGATTTATGTTGAATTTGGTGCTGGTCTAACCTAACCAAATGAAGGAACATCAGGATCTAGAATCATTACACATCATAGAACATTTGCCTCTCAATGTGCTACACTAATGGTTTCACCCCCTCCTTAGGTTGGCAGAGGCGGCAGGATTGTGGAAGATGCCTGAAACGCGGGTAGTGGTGGTGGGTGGAACAGAAGAAGTGGAAGGAATCCTTCTCCACAATAATTTCCGCAACATCGTCCACGCTCTCTACCTGGCAGTCCACTTCCCCCTCCAAACCCCACCACTGTACAGGAACACACGCCTCAGGAAGATTTTCCAACAAGAAGGTCAGCAAGTTCCTGTAAATTTAATTGAAAAGACGACAATATCTGTCTTTGTTTAGTAGTTCTCATGAGGGCAACGATCATAAGTATAATCACTGAAAGACAATACACTTTAAATTGTCTGTACGTTTGTAAATTTATTAACATGTCTACAAAAATCAGTAACGCATACATGAGTAAATCCTTCTTCTTTTTTTCCACAAACAATTGCCAACCTTTTCCCTTCCATTGGCAGCATCAGTAAGTGAGCGTGTGTGGGTGTACCGGCGCTGTCTGTACTGCAATAACGGGGAGGCGGACGTTCAACTTATCTGCAAGTGCAACATTACCTCCTTTCCTCAATATGTTGATTACCTCTTCTATCACGGTAACGTATTTCATTTCACTAGGTTCTATCAACTCGCCTTCAAGCTGGGAGTATAAATAAAGTAAATTGCCTCTTCCAGTCTTATTTGGAGTGAGGAAACCTGGTGAATGCAGCAAGGCTGTGCAATCACATTCATGTTATGGTTAAGCTACTCTAGGCTACTTCCTCTCAATTTTTATAGTAAACGAAAAAAAATAAGTACTGTGTGTAATTACTGGATAGGGGTGAATAATTATAGGAAGAGAAAATATCGCATTGGATCATATATTCAAACACAGTGAAAGTTGGAAAGTAGGATGATAGTCAAATCAAAATGTGCTTAAAGCACTGCGGTATTTGCTCATATCAGCAGAAAAAAATGGTACACTCTTCTGGTCTACCTAATGCAGTCAGCTCCAACTTCAGCAGTCCTTCTGTCAACTCATTTGATGGTTCATGGACCTCAGATTCCCAGGATAAAGTCAATCTTCCTTTTAAATTTTTACCTGTAACTCAACTGGATCTGATGGTGTCTGAAATCTCAGCCCTCCGAATTAACACAAAATATGTAAAAAAAAATCACAGACTTTTAAGAAGTGACTTCTCGAAAACTGCTCTACTGAAGTGTCTCTTGTTCCTGTTGAGAGTTGTCAGACTATTTCTTTTCACTTCAGCCTCCGCCTCCTCTTGAAAGTTATTATCATTCATCCAACCCTAAAGAAACGTGATAAATCCAACACTTTGAATTATCACCCTATTTCCCTTGCCTCTATAATAAAAAAAAATTAAACGGTAATTAATTCACATATTGTCAGACACCTTGAAGATAACACTTTGCTCAGTCACCATTAGAAAGGTTTTCGGCATCTTTTTCCACCACTTGACTCCCGTACACATTTGTCTAGTTATGTTAATAAATTTTCATCCACTAATTTCTAAGTCTGCACCTCCCCATTATCCTAAACTCTGCTTTCCTAATTAGTCTCTTTAATATTTCTTGCTGAACTGTTTTAAACAACAATTAAATTCGAAAAAATAAAAACCTCTCGACGTTTACATTATGTACAGTCAGCCAAAGATGCACCGACCCCACCCTGGGTTTCGTGCTTGTAATTTTACCTGGCACTACTTGGTAAAGGAAGGCTGTATATAACGGAGATTGTGATTGGTGGATCTGTTTTCGGCTTTATAGGTGTCAAGATAATTATTAAAGAAACCAAAGGTAGAATTTTTTAAATAATAAACTATTCAGGGTGGGGTCGGTGCATCTTTGGCTGACTGTACAGTACAGTCGGCCACAAGAATAAGTATACACCAACGATTCGTGAGGTGAAAGTGTAAATAGATGTCGGACTTTTCATGCTAGACACGATTGTATTTTTGAAAACTCAATTTCCACCGAGTTGGAGGTGCAGCCAGGGTCACAGGCCTATAACCACACAATCACTGCCACATGACAAAGCTTTTATTTTATTTTATTTTTTAGGGTGTTGTGGTCACGGCTGTGATAAAGGCCAACCAGGGAGTGTAGTACTGTGCCTTCAGTTAAATCAGTTCATAGTTATCATCAGTGAATGCAGAAGAGACTATAATAACTTAAAGTGAATACATATTGGCAATCGAGCTGGTAAGGACAACTGCCAGCCTATTCGTGTCATAGGTGCCACAGAGACTTTAAATTTTATTTTGTTGTGTGCTTTCTCAAGGACTGAATCTGTGTTTATAATACACCACTCACAGGGAGATACAGTGTACACAGTGATAGTTCATAGTGTCATCAGTGACCGCTGAAGTTGTAAATAACTTAAAGTGAGCGCTCACTAGCAAGCAAGCTGGAAAGGCACCGTGCCAGCTGAAACCAAGTCGTGTCATAGGTGCCACAGAGACTTTAAATTTTATGTTGATTGTGTGCTTTCTCAAGGACTGAAACTGTGCCTACAATACACCATTCACAGGGAGATACAGTGTACGCAGTCGCAGACGACAACTCCATAGGCAACAGAGAGTAGCTAAGTACTTTTTCTCTCTTTATTTTCTTTGAAATAGGTGTAGATTTATACACAGTCTGCACCCCCCCCCCCCACCACAACAACAACAACCATGAGTTTGATATGTGATTACTGCAGGGAGACGTCGGATATGGAGGATACAGGCCTAACTAATGCAGCGTTTAGGAGGTTACTAACTGCCGTAAAGCTTGATGGCTGTTGCTGGTATTGCCCTGGCTGCATAGTCAAGGTGAATGAAGCGATTGCAATCCATAAGGGAACGAGTTCTCTAGGGACGAAAATAGATGAAGCAGGAGCCCTGCTGGTTGACAAACTGGAGCAAGTTGAGAAAGAGATCCTTGCTAAGACTGAGGAAGTAGCTAATAGAATGGAGGTGGTTGCTAAGAGGAGTTATGCGGACGTATTAGGAGGGCCACGGGGGGGGGGGGGCGGAGAGTAATGCAGAATCAGTACAGGTTCTACAGCAGATTGGGACTCTGAAAAAGTGTGTCGAAGAAATGAAAATTAACGCACCTACTGTTAGGGGAGAGGAGGAACACCAGGAACGGCTCCAGCGCAGGAACAATGTAATAGTTTTTGGAGTCCCAGAGAGCCAGGCAGAGGGAACTGTGAGTAAGGAAACACACGACAAGGTGCTGTTTCAAAATATTTGCACAGAGGTTCTGAAGATTCCAGCAACCCCTCAGGATGTGAGGAGACTGGGACAAAAGCAGGGGGCTAAGCCTCGCCCCCTCAGGATCACACTAGGGAGTGAGGAGGAAAAATGGCAAGTTATCCGGCAGGCAAAAAACTTAGCAAGGAGCGAGGCATTTCGGGATGTATTTATTCACCCAGACCGCACGGTAATGCAGAGGGAACAGCACAAGAAGCTCCTGCTGGACTTGAAGCAGAAGAGGGAGGAGTCGAGGAGGAACGGGGACAGGTGCACATGGGTTATACTCAGGGGGAGGGTAGTGGAAACAAGTGTGCCGACACAGGGCCAGGGGGCAGCAGTGCACCCTCCACCCACTCAACCCCCCACCCGGGAGGCGGCACCAGCTCAGCCTACCGGACAGGAGGGAACGAGCGCCGTGTAAACAATGACATTTTTAACCACACCCTGCAAAATACAGTGTACTTAGCAAATGCTGCAGCTTCTGAGAATGTGGGTGGAGCGGGTTTATTACTAAGAGCAGAGACGTTACCGAGAACAAATTCTGGCTTGAATGTCATGTACACTAATACCGACACGTTCCTTGATAAGAGGGAGGAGTTTGAAACACTACTAAGAGTACACCAACCAGATATTGTAGGAGTTGTAGAACTGTTGTACAAGAACAGGAGAATCGACCCAGAGGAATGTGAGTTCAGTATTGCTGGATATGACTCATTTACGAACCTAACTCAAGAATCCTGCAGGAGGGGTGTGGTTATCTACGCTAGGCAAGACCTTAGAGCCAGCCAGGCGAGGGTACAGGGAGAGGATGTTTTTGAAGAGTCCAAGTGGTGTAAAATTAAATTAAAGGGAGGGGACTTACTTATCGTCGGGTGTATCTACAGATCCCCGAACTGTGGCCCACTAAATCAAAGGAACTTAAGAACCTTAATAAACAATGCGGCGATGCTCAACCCCAGCCACCTCCTTATCATGGGGGACTTTAACTATGGCGACATCGACTGGAGAAACGAGTCAACCCCGAATGACTTGAATAATCCTGCTACTCTTTTTGTAGAAACTCTGAGAGATAATTTTCTGTTCCAACATGTGAGAGACCCGACACATTACAGAGGGGAGCAAACACCCAAGCCACTTGACCTCATCATAACAAACGAGGAGGGTATGGTGGCCAAACTGGAACACCTTGCCCCAGTTGGCACCAGTCACCATACAGTGTTGTCATTCAGATTTAACTGTTACCTAGTTCAAGATAAGGCCAGGCCAAGGTGCAAATATTACAAGGGAAATTACAATGGGATGAGGGAAGAGATGAGGGGTATCAACTGGCCTGACTTATTAAGGTACAAGAACGCAGACACTACGCTGAATATCATAACTAGTAAAATGACCCATTTGATCGATAAATATATACCCAAGACCAAACCCAGTGCTTCTAGGAATACGAGGGGATCCCTACACATGAACCATGCGGCGGTCGACAAAATTAAGAAGAAAACCCAGAAATTCAAGACGTGGGTTGGGTCAAACGATGAGCAAGACAGGAGGATGTATGCAAGAGCCAGAAACCAAGCAAAGATAGAGTGTAGGAGGGCTGAAAAGGAGTTCCAAAGGCTGGTTGCACGCGAGATCAAGTCAAACCCAAAGGCGTTTTACCGCTATGCAAAGTCGAAATTGAAAACGCGAGTAGGAGTATCAGACCTGAGGCTTGAAGATGGTAGTTACGCAGATTCTGACCAGGATAAAGCTGAGGCATTGAACAGCTTCTTTTCCTCAGTGTTCACAAGAGAGGATGCAACTAACCTTCCTGCGTTTGAGGACAGACGGTTCGACACAGCACTGACCCACATTGTGTTCACAGAAGAGGGTATTAGAAATAAACTGTCCAGGCTAAAGGTCCATAAGAGTCCTGGACCTGACATGGTGCATCCTAGAGTGCTAAGGGAGCTGTGCAACGAGCTTGCAGAGCCCCTGAAGATTCTGTTTTGTAAATGCCTGGATGAACAAATGGTCCCCAGTGAATGGAAAGTGGCTTATGTGAGTCCTATCTTCAAGAAGGGCGATAGGCACTCCACGAACAACTATAGACCGGTGAGCCTGACCAGCATAATATGTAAAGTACTTGAGAGTATTATCAGAGATGCAGCGATGGAACATCTACTACGAAACAACCTTGTAAAAGATTGCCAACACGGTTTTATGCCGGGGCGCTCTTGCTTGACACAATTGCTCAAGGTATTGGATATTTGGACCCATATTCTAGAACGGGGTGGTAATATCGACAATATTTACCTAGATTTTGCCAAGGCTTTCGACAGTGTACCCCACGAAAGGCTGAAAATCAAACTGGAAGGGTACGGAATTCGGGGAAATGTCCTAGCGTGGATAGAAGACTTTCTACATGACCGCAAGCAATGTGTGGTGATTAATGGCACGAAATCGTCATCTGTACCTGTAACAAGTGGGGTACCGCAGGGTAGTGTATTGGGCCCGCTGTTGTTTGTTTGTTTCATAAATGATATGCCTGACGTTGTACACTCCTCCATACAAATGTTTGCCGATGACGCCAAGTTATTTCGGGAAATTAAGAACCAAGCGGACTGTGAAGAGCTGCAGAAGGACCTCTGTGGGCTCCAGGAATGGTCGAAGGAATGGCTGCTGAGATTCAATGTCACGAAGTGTAAGAGGATGCACCTGGGGCGTACCAACGGTAAGGAGGCGTACCATATGTCCCAACGGGATGAAGAAAATGTACTAGTTGAGACTGTGTGTGAGAAGGACCTAGGTGTGTATGTTGACAATGAGCTGAAGTTCTCGGGCCATTGTGAGAAGAAGGTAAATCAGGCAAATAAATTATTGGGTCTTATAAGAAGGTCGTTCAGATATCTAGACGGTCCGTCCCTCGTGACGATCTTCAGGAGTGAAGTGCTTCCCCATCTGGAGTACTGTCACCCCATCTGGTCCCCGAGATATGCTAGGGACTGTCAGTTGGTTGAAAATGTTCAAAGGAGGGCCACCAAACTGGTGCCTGCACTTCGGCATCTCAGCTACCCTGAGAGATTGGAGCGCCTGAACTTGCCTAGCTTATACTACAGACGGGCAAGGGGGGACCTAGTTGAGGTTTATAAGCATCTCAGGGGGCACTACTCAGTTGAGTGTCCTTACTTGGAGCTGGCGGACGCTCGCCCCACAAGGGGTCACAGCTCAAGATTGAAGAAGCCGCAAGTCCGGAAAATCGTGAGGGCAAACTTTTTCGGAGTGAGGGTTGTAAACTCTTGGAACAATCTACCAGAGAGTGTTGTGACGGCACCGAGTGTGAGCTCTTTCAAGAGAAGACTTGACCAACACTGGAGCGGGTTCAGGTACATTCAGGAGCCGGTGCATGCCCAGTATTTGCCAACAGTGCGTGACAGAGACGTGACCGATCGCCCGGGCGGCTAGCGAGCCGACCTTTTGGTGAAGAATATAAAGGAAAAGAGACGTGACCGATCGCCCAAGCGGCTAACAAGCCGATCAGTGGCGAAGAGGATAAAAGTAAAAAAGTAAAAGAGACAAAATATCTGGTAACACTGTCCTGAACAGAACAGACAAAATTATAAAATGAGTTATAATTTATGTTTTATTCCTACATATTTGTTATAAATACATTTGTTGTGAATGTTTTACTAGTGTCTTGTGTTTATATTACAAGTAATATATTGTATCCAATGGTAGTAAACTTGTTGCCGAATGGGATTGCAGTTATCGTACAGCTCCCTCCTCCTCCCCCAGTCTCTATCTTACCCTACTTTTTTTTTTTACTGATGTTCGGATTCGCAAAAGAAGGAAGAGGAGTAAATAGAAAAATGAAGAAGGGGAAATAGATAATAGTTAAAGATAACAGGTGGGGGAGCCGAGTTTCATCATGCGTCTAGATGCACAGTTTCAACATTACCAGACCATTTTCGGACCTTACAGCTACAGTGTGTGATGTGTGTGCATATTATTATCTGGAATTTGTGCTCGTATTTCCTGGAGGTTCCAGAGCAGTGCTTTTATTATATTTCTCAAGCATAAAGATCTTTTTAACAGAACCGTTTCATAACTTCATGGGACACAAGATGCTGTTCTCAACAGTACCATACTTCCCCTACATGGACTATACTCGAGACAGTGAAGAACCGGGCACTAAGGTCACAGTCAAAGACTCTCTTGACGCCAGACTACTCTCTACCATCGCCACAAAACTTAATATAAGGTAAGGGTATACATTTCTCTCCCTCTTAGAATATGTTCCAAGTACTTTAAATAGGGGATGCGGCAAAACTTTCGCCTCCTGTCCTAAGCGGTAATTGATTCAATGCTGGGGCACGTTCAGTCCAACCAGAAGTAAATGTGAAGGCGGCCGAGATTAGAGTCGCTTACACTACCTCCTTGAGCACCAAAGGCGTAGTATACAATATGTTCTGTCCCTAGAGGGCAATGGCGAATATCACACTCACTTTCAGCCTAAATATTGATCAGTTTATTCATCTCTGATACAGTACAGTATTTTATACTCGTACATCGACATATGAAAAACCATTTTCTGTCGTCTTCAAAGAATGAAAAAATTACGTTAATAAATGCTCATAATAGCGTTGACTATTTGCTAATGGATTACAAATGGAGCCTAAGGAAAGAAAATAAAGATCATTTTCATATGTATAAGATAAAGTTTTCATCTGTAGCCATACCTAACCTAACCCAACCGAAAACAAACCTAACCTAACCTAACCTAACCTAACCTAACCTAACCTAACCTAACCGAACCTAACATAGCCTAACCAACACGTTTAGTTGGAATCGGGATAGAACATTGTGAAGCGGGTCGAATTAACCATTCCTCTGTACGGGCCTAATTACTCAATTATGTGTACGTCTTAAGTTATCAATATCACCTTACAGTTTTGAGATTCGTGAGCAGCCTGAACGTTCCCGGGGCCTTCAAAAAGACGGCAGGTTTAGCGGGATGGTGGGTCAACTCCAGCGAGAAGAAATAGACGTATCTGGACCTATGGCTACATTAGCAGAGCGCATCAGAGTTATGGAGTTCCTCTCTGCGTATCAGGTTGACGTGATGAGCATAGTTTCTCTGAAGCCCACTCCCCTTCCTCAACACCTCTCACTGATAAGACCCTTTGCAGGTGGGTCTCATACTTCATGTTACTTATGACTATTGTGATTAAATGCAGACTAGAGTTGACACAACCTGAGCTATGTTTGAGCTGGACACCAATCATTGATAACAGTATCTTTTATTGAGCTATTAATGCCACCATAGAGATCATGCAGATCGTACTGGTTTGCCATGGTATTTCTTCGGATATAATTCAGTATACTGTAGAGTGGTCACAGGCAGGAAGCAGAGTCCAGTAATATCCAGGTCCTCTAGGTAGCGATCAGTGCCCAAGGGATAGTTAGTAACGCATTTACTGCTTAAATATAGGCCCCATCATAATTGAGAAATGGTTCTTATAACACTGATTTATTTTACTCAGTGCAGAGACTATCTCAGTGGACTTGCCTGGAAACATTGTAGGTGAACTGCTCTGGGTAGATCAACTGTAAGTGCATCACACAGTTGGCTGCCCCGCTGTAAATTAGGTCTTTCGAAAGCCTTGTGATGATGGTTTAGTTGTGGGAGTAAATATGTCTCAAATTCTTTAAATTCTGCAGAGTAGAATAAAACTGTAGGTAATTCAATCCAAGAGGATGTATGGATACCAAATCTCCTAAACCTTAACCGTAGATTACTGCATTTCTTCTTCAGGAGAACTGTGGCTGGCGTTGTTGATGAGTGTGGTGGCGTGGGGTGCGACTCTGTGGATACTCCAAAGAGCCTGGTGGTTTGTGGCGAGAGATAGAGGTGTTCAATTCAACACCGCCCTCTTGTACGGCTGGGGCGCCCTCCTGGAGCAACCACCACCCGACCCCTCCATCAACATCTCGGGCCAAGTTGGTGTTTCTTATGACTTCTGATGATTAAGTGTCATTCATACTGCTGATATGTTATATATTTTACAGTGACACACTGGAAAACCAAATCGGACTTAAAAATCAGATATTGCCGAATGTGGAGAAACCAACTCTTTTCACCTACGTATAATCTAAAGGGTGACGTGTTGTGTATAGGCTTGATCATGAAATTCCTCTAATTTACTCGATGTATACATAGAAAATTAACTTTAAAGCCATTTCGATCATAAAGCAAATATCATGAAAAACTTAATTTTCAAAAGTATTTTTTATTGTGGGTAAAACATTTAAGATAAACATCTTTACAAATAACTCTATAAGAAAAGTGTAAAAAGCAGTCGCTTCGTTCGTTACCTGTGCTTTTAAACACTTCAGGATCATCAAAAGATTATGTCTCGTCTTTGTTCAAAGGTGTTGGTGGGATGGTGGCTGGTGTTCTGTCTAGTCATCACTACAGGGTTTCGTTCATCCTTAATCGCACACCTGACAGTCCAGGGGAAGTCCCATCCTCCAGAAGACTTCGAGGATTTGCTGGCTCGGAACAATTGGAAGTGGGGTATTGAACCTTGGCTGCTAAGTGGAGGGGTTTTGTTATATTTTTCACGGCACACTGACCCTGTGGTAAAGCAAATATATAGAGAAACAGAGGTTAGTAATAAAGAAATCTAGTTTTGTCTTACCTTCATTTCCTTCTGAAAACTGGGACTTTATACTATTCATAAAATGGTGCAAGATTTTTCTATATCGCCCCACAATTTAGCATATCGTATGATATGTAACATAAAATCACTTGATTTAGTAAGTTTGTTCAACAATATTGAGAACATCAGATAAAGGAAGACAACTGAAGGACACAAAATCTCGGTGCTCTCTTTCCTTTCGGTTATTTTTGGTCTATATTCGAAAATCTGGACCAATAATGATCAGGTAATATTCTACTAATGACTGTGTTCTTACTGATATTGTACAGTACAACCTTCATAGTATATTCTTTTTGTAATCCCATGACTCACGGACCTCAAAATATAATGGCATACGGTTTTCAATATGTTTATTGTATGTGTCAATAATTTGGTGACTATCATCAAAAAGTTAAATGTCAGGGTGAAGTGTTTGATATACAGAATATGTAATTTATCTCTTTGAAGATCTACCATACTTTGTAGTCTTTGAAATGTCGTTATATCATTTAAGCAGTAAAGGTACATAAAATAGTATATATGAATAGATTTCTGTTACCACTATGATATCAGCCAGAGGCGCAGGGGGAGTTCCTTAAATACAAGGGATTATTTTACGGCACTTGTTACTGTTAAACCTCCTTCCTGACTTTGAATTTCTTTTAGTGTCTTTTATCCTATGCTGTCTCGTTCCTAAATTAACTTTTTTTGTGTGTTAAACATTCCTTTTACTGACCAAGTTTCATTACAATTATCGTCCGTTTTCACATGTCGTCGTAGTTATATTTTCGTCTCTTATCTTCAGTGCACCAAGTACATCAAATTAAGCTTTGCTCCTGATATTGATAGATTATGTCAATTTGTCAGTCCAACATATTTTAAGTTCTTACCTTGACCTATTATATAATTTCATTAAAACTAAAATATTTATTTTGAGGAGTGAGGTAGC
Source organism: Homarus americanus (assembly GCF_018991925.1). NCBI lineage: Eukaryota > Metazoa > Arthropoda > Malacostraca > Decapoda > Nephropidae > Homarus > Homarus americanus. Next base: position 4,436,478 of record NW_024738300.1, on the reverse strand, counting down.
AAGAGTCACATATGTTTGGGGAAGCAAGAGTCACATATGTGCTCTACTTGGAAAGTTTCATAAGCTATAACAGATATTTTTCTTTAGCTAAAAACAATATACCGGCAGAACGAGCAACACAATATCAATGATAAACTTGAGCATCACGAGGCATGTGTACAAACCACAAATGCATATACAGTCATATTTCAATAAAGTTTGCATTACATAATAACATATTCAAACACACACTCAGTGATAGACAAGTATATAAAATAATTGTTATTTTCACTTACTGCTCGGCTGAAATGAGTACGAGATTAATCAAAGGATTTTCTTCTATTTTATTTATTTTTTACAAGTGTCCATTAAATCTTTGTCTACTAGACTGTATCATTGGCGGAGGCACTTCAGAAAGTGAAGGGAGGTGGCTACTCGTTTCTCGCTGTCAATTTCAAAATAGAAGTCGAGCTCGCCTCGTACCACGCAGACAATTACGGCCAGTCTCCTTTCTACATAAGCAAAAAGGGTCTCGTCCTACTCGCTGCTTTTGGATGGGGATTCAGGTACGGATGAGGAGTTTATTTCTCTAATTCATAAAGTATATTAATCGGTAATACCAATGTGTCATCACTGGTATGATAATAATATATATTTTTTTTATTTAGAAAAGGCGCTCCGTTCTATCAGCGCTTTAGACAGCTCGTGTTACAGCTAGAAGATTGTGGTATTATACCTTACTGGACAGAAGAGTTACAAGCTCAGCGAGTGAAGGAAAACAGAGCAGCTGCAGCAATGGTAACTCGGGCCTCTGTTGAAAATACTCTGCCGGTGAGCATCTCCACAGTACTGCTCTTTCCTTTGTCTGCATATTATCTTATATTATGGGTCTTATATGTCTTGTATGTCACTTGCCAAGTAGAAACACCATAAGGTACCAATATAAAAAGGAAAAAGCATAGTGTTTGAAAATTATCTTTGGGTAGCTTAATATATGACAGTGATCTAAAAGACAGGTTGCATTGATGGCAACCATTTCTAGGTAATACATTTTGTTTGTAATATACTTATTCCCATGTAAATATATAAAACGATTTAGAATACAAAGTTAAGGAAATAAAACTTTGACCTGTTCCTACAGTGGAACCAATTTGCTGTACATCATAAGTTTCTATGAGATTAGTTTTAGTCCTGATTACCTCTCGCGGCAACACCCCTTACTGTCAATTCAGAAGTTATTTTTTCACGAGCTTATTTCCAAACTACTTCTACATTAAACATATTTTCCATTCTCTATTTATGTGCACCAATACCAACCAGGACATTATTACTTGGGCAATCTTGTTAATACAATTACCTTACCCTTAAATACAATTAAAATTACAGTAGACGGTGATAAAATTCGTTACAATTAAGATTACTCAGTATATTAACTGTATTCTGTTGTAAAAATATTTACAGATAATTGTAGTTTTCATAAATGTACATTATTTGGTACAATTTAATATAAATGAAAAGTAATTGCATCAATTAGCTTATTTTTTGTCAATATGATTAATTAATTACAATTACAATTGCATTCTAGGTGTTAATTACAAATACTTTCCAACTACATGAATCATATAATTCAGTACCAGCAATCATAATCATGAATTACAAATGCCCCATGCCTGTAACAACACATAAAGCAGGTCTATAGATGACTTTTAACAGGTGGTGCATAGATATGAGAATATGATTCCTTCAACATGAGGTCAGATGGTAGTGGATAACACTTTTACTCAACGTGTCAATCTAATGGTTTAGGTTTGCTTGACTAACAAATTCAGCTCCACACTGGTTAATTAGCAAAACGAGTTCTGTTACAAGCAAGAATATTCTTGTTTTCATTTGTTTTCGACAGGACGACAACGCGGAAGTAATCCTGGGGCTGAATCATCTTCAAGGTGTATTCTACCTACTTTTCCTAGGGTCCTTCCTCTCCATACTCACCCTGTTGGCGGAGAATATTAACCATATTCACTCCTCGCCTCAGGCCAACAATAATTGTTCTGGGAAACAGGAAAAGTAACTGAGTGCAACGGGTGAAGAAAAAAATTGCCGATGAATTAACAGCATAGTTATTTAGTTACTTGAAAGTCCTTTTTACAGTATATGTACTTGTGTGACAGAATATTAAATATATCCAAAATCATTATGACACAAATAGTTTTAAAAATATTGGATCAATATTAGAGCATCGCCCATGAATAATTTATATTGTGTTCGTTAGATAACTATCGCCAAAATATTAATTGTATTATTTTTAGGTTTAAACAATATTATCAATAACTTTGAGTGTTTTCTTGGTCTTGTATTCGCATTGCTCCTAATAGGTCGTGTGGCCTAAGTGGCTAACTTTCTCTCTTTCACTCTTTCGTGCCGTCACAACAAGGTACCAGATACAGACACATTTCCATGTTTTACCATATTCTGCATCAGGTACAGGTAGGCTGCTTTGTTTTGCTAAAAGGGAAATATTGCCTTTACCAACGCCCTTAGAATTGTATAAATACAAGTTAACATATTGTGTTTGACACAGAATATAATAAATACTATAATCCAAGTTTGTTCTTTCATTTTATGGTTTACCTTAAAATGTTTCTGATAGCCTCGGTAGAAATCCATAAATTGTGCTTCGCTTACATTTTATTACGCTTTTTAATTGTGTCATTGTGGTTGGTAGCCCACGACCTCATTTTGGTATATATATATATATATATATATATATATATATATATATATATATATATATATATATATATATATATATATATATATATATATATATATATATAATATTCAGAAATTTCATTGTAAATTCAAACGCCGCGCCATTGGCGATACTGAGTTTCAAGGTCGTCTGAGGGGGGACAGCCCTTATCAACAGTAGTGAGAGAGTCGCGAACTGCCTCCATATAATATTAAGTATACTCTGACGACTTCTTCTGGAGACGAATTATGAAATGAAATATCAGTTATTAAATTGAAAATAATTGTAGGGAACCGATTAGCAGACCCCTGGTAAACTTATTTACAAAATCATTAGACACTGGAGTTGTGCCAGAGTTGTGGAAACAGGCATATGAGGTACCCATATTCAAAAAGTGAGACAGAGCATCAGCGTCAAATTACCGGCCGATCAGTTTGACGTCAGTAGTGGGGAAATTTCTTGAATCAATTATAGCAGATAGCATCCGATCTCATCTAGAGAAAAGCAAATTAATCTACGACTCTCAACATGGGTTTGCAAAGGGAAAATCTTGTCTAACAAATCTGCTAACGTTTTTTTAGGAAAGTCTTCGAGGTAGTAGATAATGACGAAAATTACGATGTTATTGACTTAGACTTTAGCAAAGCATTTGACAGAGTACCGCATCAGAGGCTTCTGAGAAAAATTAAGGTTCATGGTATAGAGGGGAAAGTTTTAAATTGGATAAAATCATGGCTCACCGATAGAAAGCAGAGGGTCAGCGTAGATGGTGTTAAATCTGAGTGGGGCCGTGTAACCAGTGGGATTCCCCAGGGGTCAGTACTAGGCCCACTCTTGTTCATAATCTACATAAACGATGTAGATACAGGTATCAGCAGTGACATAAGCAAGTTTGCGGATGACACCAAAATAGGTCGGCAAATTAATTCAGGACAGGATGCAAATGCATTAGAGGAGGATCTAAATAAACTGCAGGGGTGGTCTGAAAAATGGCAAATGAAATTCAACACCAGCAAGTGCAGTTTACTTAATATTGGAAGAACAAATACTTATAATGTATACAGCCTTAACAACATCAACCTAGAGAAGTCGACTTGTGAAAGAGACCTAGGGGTACTTGTAAGCCCGGACCTACGGCCTAGAAAACAGTGCGTTAATGTTCGAAATAAGCCAAACAGAGTATTGGGTTTTATATCTAGAAGTGTAAGTAACAAGAGTGCAGAGGTCTTATTGCAACTATATCTGCGCTAGTCAGGCCGCACCTCGATTATGCGGTTCAGTTCTGGTGCCCCTATTATAGAATGGATATAAATTCACTAGAGTCGGTGCAGCGAAGAATGACAAAAATGATTCCGGGACTTAGAAACCTTCCATATCAGGATAGGTTAAAGAAACTTAACTTGCATTCCCTAGAAAGACGAAGAGTGCGGGGAGATATGATAGAAGTATTTAAGTGGGTGAAAGGAATCAATAAAGGGATATAGATAAAGTTCTTATAATATCCGAGCAGGATAGGACTCGGAGCAACGGATTCAAGTTGGATAAGTTTAGGTTTAGGAGGGAGATAGGAAGAAACTGGTTCACAAATAGGGTGGTGGACGAGTGGAACAAGCTTAGCAACTTTGTAGTAATTTAGGGAACTCTGGAAAGTTTCAAAAGGAGGCTAGATAGATTCATGGATGATAGAGAGTGGTAGTAACTCTCGACAGGAGCTGCCATGCACAGGCCAACCGGCCTATTGCAGACTCCTTATTTTCTTATATTCTTATGTTTCTTAAGACTCGAGGGAAAATTTCATCCGGCCCTGGGGATTTTGCTTTCTTTAGTTTATTTATCTTCTTAAGAACATCCTCATTTCTGATAGTGATATTCTTTAATTTCTCTTCTTCCTTTCCCTTAAATATCAGTTCCACCTCTGGAATTTCATCGCAAATTTCTTCTGTGAAAACTGATAAGAAATAGCTGTTCAATGCTTTGCTTATTTCTGCACTGCCATTTATCACTTCTCCCCTCCCTGACTTTAAAGGCCCAACTTTGTCCTTGACCTTTGTCCTATATACCTGGAAAAATCCCTTGGGATTTGCCTTGGATTCTCTTGCTATTTTGATTTCATAGTCTCTCTTTGCTTTCCTTACATTTTTCTTAACATTCCTATATAGTTCATTATACCTATTTCTGAGCTTCTCCTCCCCTCATTTAATTTCTTATATATTCCTTTCTTTATTCCTATGTCATGTTTAAGTTTTCTGGTCATCCACCTTGGCTCATTCTTATTTGACCTAATTTTTCTGTATGGTATATTTTGTTCTTGTGCTTTATGTAGTATACTAGTGAATATATTATAGTCATGATCAATTGTTGTGTTATCTATGACCTCACCCCTTCCTACTGGGGACTGACGTGACTGTTCCCAGGTGACCTCACCTAGGTACCTTCTTAACCCCTGATAATCCGCCAACCGAAAGTTTAGGACTCTGACCATATTGTCATTGTTTTTCGTTTCCCAATTTAGGGTGAACCTGATTTCTCTGTGATCACTGTTACCTAGTTCTTCCCCTACTGTGATATCTCTGATCCCAAGCCCACCCACGACCATAAGAATCTTTTAGTATTACCATTTCACAAAAATTTCTCACACATTCCTTTACTACTAAACACCTGGAACGTCAATGTGGCATTTAAAAGACTATGCACTGTTAAACAAATGTTAATCAACAACTCCTCCAACAATACAGGTGGCTGCATTTACAAGGTACCTTGCAAGGAATGTAATATGTTTTCTTAGGCGAGACAGGTAAAGATCTTGTAACTAGACTTAAACAGCACAAATATAGTGTTAGGACAGGCCAGGAATCCAATGCTCTGTTTGTTCACTTGAGGGATAATATATATATATATATATATATATATATATATATATATATATATATATATATATATATATATATATATATATATATATATATATATATATATATATATATATATATATATATATATATTTATATATATATATATTATATTTATGTTGATATATATGTAAATTATTGCTTCCTAACGTATTATATCTGTCTGAACTTTTAATATATTGCCCATATAATACATGCTCTAAATCAGTAAAAATAAACTTTAGAAGCCTTTAAACATCATTTATTTTTATTTAATAACGTATCAATTTGTTTATATGTGAATTTTGAAAACAAAAAGTTTTCAAATTTTCAAACTAAATTGGTAAAATTTTTCAGTAATAAAATAAAGCTGCACTTTAATGGTATCGTAATATATTAATGTGAGTAAAGTAACGCTGAATCTAAGGACCATCACTCCTCGGTCAACGGTCTGGTGATGCTCAAGAGGGCGTTACTAAGGCGAGAAGCAAGGGCAGGTGAATTTCTCCCACAGCAGAGTGAGGAAGGCAATGGTAGTATCCACAAACAACAGGTAGAAGGTGCCCTGTAGATGATTCATCCCCAAAGCCACCTCTGTGTCTTCGTCCTTCAGTGTATATGGATAAAATATTTTGTACTACATACTATGTTATTATTAGACACTACATATTCATTATAACTCAGGAATAGATGAAACATACGTAAAAAATCATGATAAAATGCTGCATGGGCTTCAGGTGGGTGTAGGATATAATAGTGTATATTTATTCCCTGACTTGCCCTGCGCATAAACCTAACCTGCCCACCTCTGCCCACCTGTTGTCCTACCCAACACCCTATATTACACCCTTCACCCACCCAACCCCATCATCCCTCACTGAGTTTGTCCTCTCCACCTGTTCCTCTGCTCACCATCCCTCACTGCCCACCTCCTGACCTGCTCACCAACCTTCACTGCCCACCTCCTGACCTGCTCACCAACCCTCACTGCCCATCTCCTGACCTACTCACCACCCGTCAATGCCCACCTCCTGACCTGCTCACCAACCCTCACTGCCCATCTCCTGACCTGCTCACTACCCTCACTGCCCATTTCTGACCTGCTCACCAACTTCACCGTCACATCTCCTGACCTGCTCCACCAATTTTACTGCCCATCTCCGACCAAGGCTCACCATCCTCACACTGCCCATCTTCCGACCTGCTCACCATCCCCACTGCCCATCTCGTGACCTGCTCACCACCCCTCACTAATCACTCCATCTCCTGACCTGCTCACCACCCTCACTGCTCCATCTCTGACCTGCTTCACCAACCTCACTGCCCACTCCCTGACCTTGCTCACCACCTCACTGCCCATCTCCTGACCTGCTCACCACCTCATCACCATCTCCTGACCTGTCATCACCTCACTGCCCATCTCCTGACCTGCTCACCACCCCTCACTGCCCATCTCCTGGCCTGCTCACCACCCCTCATTCCATCTCCTGACCTGCTCAGTGATGACCTGACCACCGTAGGGTCAAGACCTATTTAGGCGCTGCTCCTGCTGAGCAGCTCTCACCCTTGGCCAATGTTCGGCCCATTCCCCAAGTCCCTCTCCCCGACCCATCCTCACCACCGGGATATCAACATAATCAAAAGTGGCATTTCGTTTCGGAAAGAAGTGGAACCAGTGTTGAACAGTTAAGAACAGTGTTTAAGCCAGTGAATTCAGTACTAGACAGTACCAGTGAGAGCCGTGACCCGCCAGTGAGATAAGCACCGCTGGGAACTGACCGCCATCTCCTAATCAGTCCACTCTGAGAACAACAGTGGGTCGGCTTCACACTTGACTTCGAAATAACACAACACCACCCAGTAGGGTGGGGATAGGTCAACAACTGCAAATATGTTGCCTGTATAACAAGTGAACTACCGTGTGTTGAGCACTGTGTCGTGTGTAGGTGTAGGTGCCCGCGAGGCAAGGCCTATACCCTTGTGGTCACGCTCGGCCATGTGGTGAGGGTTTGTTTACACAAACCCCTGTCCTCATAGTGTGCCAAGCTGGTTAGTTCTTTTGAAACTAAAATTGACTTTGATACTGTATCTAACCAGAAAAACAGACATGCTATTAAGAACAAGTGTAGTGTAATAAAAGTGTTTATAAACTGAGAAAACTCCTGTTACCTTAGTCCCCCCGACACCACACTCCCTCCGCGGGAGGCCCGCTCATGGCCTCCCCTCACACCGCTAATACGCGGTACAGTAGATGCCAATCTCCTTTGTCCTCTAAGAGGGTTACGCCTCCCAACCACAGCTGACTTCCTAGGAGTGCCAAGCAGTCCTCGGCCCTCTGACGTAGGCATATAAGTCGAGCCCTGTAACTCCACCATGTCTGAGTTGACTGGAGACCCAGCTGCTCGCTTTAACTCTCCTGATGCACTGAGTGAGCCAGGCGACTGTGGTGTTGACCTTGACACCAACGGAGAAGATGGCTTTCAACTAGTTCAGTCCAGGAACAAGCGGAAGGCCGAAAAGGCAGAAAGACTTAGACCATCAACTACAACCTCAACCCCCCCATGAGAGTAAGATTATACTTCCCTGAAGGTACATCACCTGAAGACAAGTATCTCTGGCTGAACGATGCGGAAGACAAATATCCTGAGGCTGAGTTTCAGTTCAGAGTCGGTACACAAGATCATGTTCTGATTAGAAACGACCCAGCAGTCATACAGGATCTCCTCACCAATAGCATAAGGGGAATAACCATGGAACAATCATCCCAACCATGGAGCAAGAAAACCATAATAATCATAGGGCTCGACCAGTACCAGACCCCTACACTACTAGAAGCCCATCCCTACATCAGAAGGACGAAGCGACTCAGGGGCAAGAATGCAGTCATTGCAGACTGGGTTGGCTCGGAAGACCCACCCAAGACCATTCGAGTCCGTGGTGCCTATCGGACTCTGAAGGTAACACTCTATCAGCCCCCTAACCGGAGGTGTTACAACTGTCAGCACTGGGGCCATGTGGCCCGGTTATGCCCCTCGACTAAGCTGTGGTGTGGTCTCTGCTCAAGGCAACATGCAACACAGGTTTGCAGAGATACAGTTGCTCAAGGGGGTGTCATCCAACAGAAGTGTATTAACTGCAAAACAGTTGGAGTTCCTGTATGGCACCCTAACTGTTCTAGAGCTCCTACACCCCTTCAGCGCCCAGACCCGCCACCCAGGCAGGTCTCAAGAAACACTAATGCTGCTAGGGTACTCCCTACGGCCAACCCCTGGCCTGCCCTCCCCACCAAAGCTCCAGAATCATCACCAGCAGTCATCGAAAGATCAGCATGGGGCAACACAGACGTACCGACACAACAGGTAGCTGCCAACACACCCCGTGAACACGCACAAAGTGAAGAGATCAATGATTTGAAAAATGAAATTAAAGAACTCAAAGCTCAGTTTACAGCTCAAGCTCAAGCTCAAACTGAAATGTTTAGGAGCCTCTGTGATACACTAAAGGAAAAAAACACCACCAACACAGTGCAGCAACTTAGGAAAAATTACAGTCAAACTGAAGACATTCAGATGTCAGTACCAGATGTGGAAACTCAAGACCCACCAGGAACTAGTGTCCACGCAGAGGAAAATTATGATACTGGTAACAGTTCTACTGATGCCTCTGTGGACATGGTCAGTGAAGATGAACAAGCACAAACAGAAAATGGTGGTGATGTCGAGTGTAACCAAAGTGTGTTGTTGTCTGCCAATGAAATACAACAATTGTTGAGCCGCACGTGCTCCAGAAATGTTTCCAAAAGGTTAACTGGCCTACTGCCTGCCGAAGGGACAGGCAGCGCAGAAAAGAACAGTATCATACAGTGCCTTTTGCTTCTTTCCAAATACATTTCATAATGGCCAGTGTTAATACCAGACAAAATTCCAAATACATTTCATAATGGCCAGTGTTAATACCAGGCAAAGATACAGAGCGGTGAAGGTGATGAGTTGGAACATCTCATCCCTTAGAAAACGATACCCTGACCTACACCACAAAGTTGTGACTGAGGACATCGATATTGTGTGTCTGCAGGAGTGTCTCACACCTAATGGTAAGCCGCCACCCAGTCTGCCCAATTATGTGTATTATGATCCTAGTTATACTCACACATGTTTGATGTATGTTAAGAAGTCACTCCCGCATGTACCTCTTGTATCCAAAAAGACTACCAACCTTCAGTACCATGGGATCACTATCCACCTGGGCAACTCCACACTCAACGTGCTAAACGCCTATGCTCCCTCAGATCAGCTTCAATACACAGATCTCCCAAACTTTTTACACACTGAGCCCACTGTCCTAATGGGTGACCTGAATACTAGACACAAGAAATTAGGTGACCCCACCACTAACACCAATGGTAGGAGACTTATCTCACTTCTCAGCGCATATGAAGATGTTCAAATTATAGGTAATAATGAACCAACACACATCTATGGCGGGGGTCTAGACAAATGTATTGGCTTTAATCTATCATACACAACTCATAGCTCTGATGTTGTCACTGATCTTATGTCTGACCACAGCCCAATCCAAGCTAGTATACATGTAGCCAATGACACCCCCACTGGTGGTAAACTCAACAGACGTAGAATCACAGTCAAGCAAGAACATGAAAGCCAGTTCATAGACTTCATCCATGACTGGTACAAGGACTACAAGCCTGACAATTACGAAAGTTTCCATGACGATCTGATAGATAGGACTTATGTATACTTCACCAACAATGTCTCCACCAAAAAAAGGAGAAAACGTGGTCAGCATAATGGGAACAGGCAACAGCAGTGCTATAATGACCCTGAGCTGGAAAAAACTCAGGGCTAGGGTCAGGAGGGTGGGTAAGGGTTACAGACAATGTAGAACACCTCAAATGTTACAATTGTATCAAGCTTCCCTTGCTGCTGTCAGGGAACGTGTAAACGAACTCAGACAAAATGCATGGGAGACATATGTCAACAGCCTGAACCAACACACATCCCTCAGCAAAGCCTGGAAAGACATAAACATAATCAGAGGTAAAAACAGAAGACACGTCTCCCATCCAAACCCTCTGCAAAAGTCGAATGAGCTAATAACAAAGTGGGCTCATGTGTCGAGCTATGACATGTTACCAGCTGGGACTCGGGGACTCCTTGATGCGAAGTCTGTAGAGAGAAGTAATCTTATTAGCTTTATGCTGGGCAAACAGCACGATGAGTGTGATGTTCCATATACTGAGTGGGAGCTTGACGCCGCCCTCGCCAGGGGTAGGTCTACTTCCCCTGGAGAGGACGGAGTCACCTACAACATCATTAGACTACTAAGGCGCGTGCCAGGCAATCCATTGTTGGTATTGTACAATATGAGTCATGCCGAGGGCCAACTACCCACATCATGGACCAGCAGTATTGTTGTACCAATACCGAAACCAGGACAGCCTGATGCCTTTCGTCCCATATCACTAACCAGCTGCCTGTGTAAACCCTTTGAGAGGATGGTTCTTGGCAGACTCTTATATAGAATCAGAAAACACATGTCTCCTAACATAAATGGCTTCACCCATGGTAAAGGTGTATATAATTGCATCACCACATTCCTAACTGTGCATGGTGATGAAAGGCACAGATACACCACATTTCTTGACCTAAAAGCTGCATTTGATATTGCCAATAGGCAACTGATATTGTACGAACTAGCCAAAATGGATATAGGAGGTAGGCTGTTACACTGGATAAGTGGTTACCTAACCAACAGAAGGGCTGCTGCACTGTTTCAGGGTTACAAAAGTGAAGTTAAAGATATGCAACTTGGTACCCCTCAAGGTGGAGTACTTAGCCCCACTTTGTTCAATGTTCTCATGAATGCATTATTAAATTTAATACCAGACAACCCCAGCAATATCTCAATCAGCTATGCTGATGATATTCTTATACATACTAAAACTCATCGTGAAATGCAAACCACCCTGAACCATGTATACGCAGCCTGTGAACACCTCGGTCTTATTATCTCCACTGACAAAACTAAGGTGTTCAACAAACAAGCTGGTAACCGCAAACGCGGCCCCGCCAAGTTCAAGATAGGTAACAACACTATTGACTATGTTTCTTCTTTTAAATATCTTGGTGTTTCCGTCCCTTGTACCCTACCTGCCATACAACAGCTAACCCGCCAATGTACTGACAGACTGAGACCTCTTAGAAGTGTAGCGGGTACAGCCCGCACTATGGTGCTAATATTAGATTGCTAAAACAATGTACCTAGGCTATATAAGATCTCTGATAGATTACCACGCACCAGCCCTGGTCATTCGTGACGGGAAAGGCGTTGACAAGCTCGAGAAAATGCAAAATAAAGCCCTCAGAATTATCCTAGGATGTCCCATGAGCACTAAAGTACTTAATATGAGGAAAGAACTAGGTATACCCAGTGTTAAAGATAGAATAATTGAAGTCAACCTCATGATAGCCCTGAGGCTTCTGCGTGGTGATCCTGATAACATTGTTTCCTTAAAATTGCTAGAATGTATGAACCATGGGACTACTGAGTCTAAATGGATCCAAACTACAGCTACACATATGAAGATATTTGGACTAGACCACCTGTACAAAGTTGAGACACAACAGCGCTTCCTGCCACCCTGGCGGACAGTTCCCTTCGATATCACAATACCGACGTATCCGCCTAAAAAATTAATTATACAAAGCATTTATCTCCAACACACTGCCAAATTGAGAGCTCTTGAACACATACACACTCTACAGACTGATGATAATATCACACAGACCATCTACACTGATGGATCTCTAAACACCGCCTGTGGGAGGGCTGGAAGTGCTATTGTTGTGACTCAACCTGACGGTAATATAATTGAGAAAGGAGTTAGAATTAACAACTGGGCATCCACTCTACAAACTGAATTAGTTGCCATACTCACAGCTATTAAATTCATTGAAACCACTGTTACTGACAGTCTCATCATCACTGACTCTCTATCCTCACTACTTGCCCTTGGTACCCTCGACTCAGGTTGTCACGCTCTTGTCTCTGAAGCCAGACACAAATATGCGTGCCTTGTTGACCGGGGTGTCAGGGTCAAACTGTTGTGGATCCCCTCTCACATAGGCCTCATAAAACATGACAGAGTTGATGCCCTCGCCAAACTCGCGTCTAACAAAGACACCGTTGAATACAATTTGGGTCTGTCAAAAAGAACCCTTAAAACTGTAATTAGGAAAGAACTTATTGATGAGTTTGACGCAAGTAGACAAGTGCAAACAGGCACTAGTCGATCCATAGTTTACCATGATGAGATGTATCAAGTGAAACATGTATATGGAGCAAGTAACAAGATCACTAGATTACAAGATGTTGTAACCGCTAGATTAAGGTTAGGATATAAGTACCTTTGGCAGTATGTTCCTCAAGCAGATGTAAACAAAACTAAATGTAAAGTGTGTACATATGGCCACACACTGAACACTACGTCCTCGACTGTGTGAAGATAGAACCTTTTAGGGACAGGACTGTGTGTGAAATGGCACAACACTTCATCTCTAATGGCAAGATAGCCGACATATTAAGATTGTATCCACTTTTTTTAGTAACTATATCAGTTCTCAGTACAGAACCAAATACGCAATGTGCTTGAATACCTCCCACGTAAATGTGAATAACAAAGTGTGAGGCCAGACATACTGCCTCACACGCCTGTTCTCACGCATTTGTGAATAAGTTACCCTTTATGTATAGAACTAAACAAATAATGTAAATGAAATACTGTGTAACTTTCAGTGCCATAATATCCTGACAACCGGGGTTAATTATTATGACCCTTTGTAAACCCTACTCTGTAATCCTTTTGCGCTACCGCTCACAGGATGAGTGTGGGGTGCACAATAAAGTAGCCGCTGCAAGCGGCAAAATCAAATCAAAATCATCCTGACCTGCTCACCACCCCTCACTGCCCATCTCCTGACCTGCTCATCACCGGCTCGTCACCGATCAAGTTGTCACTAGGTATCCGGTATGAGTGAGTCACCATAAAGGATTAAGCTCCACATTGCGTCAAATTGCCAACCTCTGCTGGAGTTTTGTCTTTATTAAAAAACAATTAAAATCAGTAAAAAGTAAGTTATAAGAAGTATAAAATAACTCACAAATGTTGTAAGAACATAAATATTATGTCTGGAGTTCATGAACATTGTGAGACATGGCTCTCAGGAATACATCTTTCTTCTAGTTTGTGTGTTGTCACCTCGATTAAATTCTGTTTTTTTCTTTTAAGCCACCGAGGCCTCTTTATTCAAGCTTCATTGAACTTCCATATACTATTGAATTGAATTGAAACAGTTTATTTTCCCATAAAAACACAGATACAGAGTGGATAATAATAACAATATTAACAAGGCTGAGCCAGTTGAGAGCCTGAGCTCTCTTTTAGGCACCTGTTATATACTAAACATTCATCTCAAGGAAGTATTATGTAACATTTAGTATCATCTGGAATAGTACAATAGCATGGTGGTAATAAGAACATCTCATAATGTTACCACTGTTATCACTTCAATATTTATTAGTTTTATGTATTTATTATTTTGTTACATTTATTTTTTATTTATTTATTTATATATACATAAATTACAGTGGAATTGAAAAACATAAGTTTCATGTGGGAGCAGGACAACATGGGTTGTACAGTAATAAGTTTGAACGAGAGGACAGAGCTGTCAGGATTATGTCTAGTTGGCATTTATGTTTATTGCAATGGTAATACTTATCTTTTTACATGATAATTTCCGATAAAACGGCTTTGATGGTACAATAAAAGCAGGTACTGTAAATATAGTAGGTGTTACAAGAAATATTAATACCTAGACAATAGATATTTTTTAAGAGATGATTTAAAGGCAGGGAGCTTAGTCTTTGCTCGGATGGGTGGGGGTAAGTTGTTCCATACCTTCACGCCGTGATATTTTATGGAGGTCTGGGACCGAGAGGAGTGCATGGGGGGTGGTCTTAGTAGCTCTGGGTGCCTTGTTGTATCTTTGATTATTACGGAACTGGAAGTAATTATTTTCAAGCAAGTGATTGATAGATTTGTAAACAAAGAGGGCACAGCAGTAGGTGTTAATATCTTCAATTTTTTAAATTTTCAATAGAGCAAATTTTTCGTTTGTGTGATCTGTTTTTTTTCAAGTAGGTGATTGTCCGTACAACTCTCTTTTGTGCAGTAACCAGATATTGTGTTTTTGAAGAGCCAGAGGCCTCCCATAGTGTGTGACAGTGTATCAGGTGTTGGTAAACAAGATCATGATAGATTTCTTTCATTGATGTGAGAGTGAGTGACTGTCGAGTGTGATATATGATGCTACACTGTTTATTGACTTTACTGTTAATGGCTTGTATGTGGTTTATCCAGTTAAGTTTCTCATCAACAATAACTCCGAGGAATTTAGTATTTTGTTCGCATTTGAGGACTGTATTACCAAGGTACAGGGGGTCCAAGTCTGGGGGTAATTTTTCCTTCTGTAAAAGATCGTGTAGTGGGTTTTCTCAAGGTTTAAGGTCAGTTTATTACTTACAGAATTACCCAGGTCCTGACTTTAGTTAATTCAGTATTCATAGTTCTCATCAAGGAATGGAGGTCTGAGTTGCTGGCATAGAGATTATTATCGTCTGCAAATAACTTGTATTTTATGAGTGAGCTGGCATGGACTATGTCGTTTATGTACAACAAAAACAGTACTGGACCGAGAATGGAACCTTGGGGGACTCCATACAAGATTGGCGAGGAGTCAGATTGGTGATTATTATAGAAGACATACTGCATCCTGTTGGACAGATATGATGTAAACCAATTGTGGGACAGGCCCCTAACGCCGTAATGTTCAAGCTTTGAAAGGAGGATCGTATTGTCGACAGTATCGAAGGCTTTAGAGAGGTCCAAGAATATACCGACTGTGAACTGACTGTCATCAAAGCCCAAAGGAATTTAAGATGTCATTAGTAAAGGATAGCAGAGCACTCTCAGTCGACCTTCTATCTCTAAATCCAAACTGGGAGTCTGTAAAGATGTTATTGGCATTGCGGAAGGAATTTAGTCTATTACATGCTAGTTTTTCCAGTATCTTACACAAGGCTGGGAGGACTGATATGGGGCGGTAATTCTTGTAGAGACTTTTGTCCCCAGATTTTTTATATGCTGGGTGAACTTTAGCAATTTTTAGTTTATCAGGAAAGACACCACTAGTGAAGGAGGAGTTACAAATGTGCATCTTTGGACAATTTTATGATGGCCAGTAATTCATCTACTGTGACAGGGGATAAGAATAGCTAATTTTGCTGTCTGTTTTGCAGGTAGGCTCTAAATTCCTCATGGTGATCAGGGATGCTCTCTGCAAGATTTTTGCCAACATTAATAAAATATTCATTGAAGTAGTTGGCAATGGGGGAGGGTTCCGTTACAATTGAATCATTTATCATAAAGGCTGAGTGGACGCCGAAGTCTGAGTGTTCCTATTCTGAATATAATTTATGACATTCCAGGTTTTCTTACTGTCGCCTGATGCTGACTGGAGCTTATTTGTATAATAGTTACGTCTGGCATTTCTAACTGCTTGAGTTACTCTATTTCTGATACTTCGGTAAGCATCACCGAAAGTTATGGGTCTTTTCGCAAATTTCCTTTGGAGTTTGTGTTTTTCTTTTATCATTATCTTAATTTCGCTTGTGATATAGGGTTTGGAAATGGATACAGTTTTCACTGACTTAGTCTTGAGCGGGAAGCATTTATCAAAGCAAGCATTGAAGATGCAAGAGAAATTGCAGCTGTTCGCGTTAGGGTTGTCGGAGGCATAGACAAGACCCCAGTTAGCATTCATTCGGTTGTTTTCAAAAAAGGAGCATGTTGTCGGTGCAGTTGTCTCTGTATTTGACTGAGACTCTACTAGACCTTTTAGGTCTTGTGGCTGTTTTATACATGGCAAAAACTGGGAAGTGATCCGAGATATTGTTATAAATAATTCCACTTACAAGATTGTTAGGAGTGTTGTTAGTCTAAATATGATCTATCACAGTGGCAAAGGTGGCAGTTACTCTAGTCTAGTGGGTTTGGTTTTGTGTTAAAGAAGAGTTTAGAATGACAAGTACCAAGAACGTCTGATACTGAGGTGTCGGTTTCTGATTTGAATAGGTCAAGGTTGAAATCTCCTGTAATGTAGCAATTTTTCCTCTCTGAACTTACGACAGAGATAAGCTCCGAAAATTTATCAAGAAAATTCCTTACATTAGTGTGGGGTCTTCTGTAGATTACTCCTACGAGGATATTTCGTGTGTCGTTGCGTAATTCAATGAAAACACTCTCCGTCTCTTACAGAAGTGTTATACTTGATATCAACATATAGGGCGACACCACCACTGTGTCGTGACGAGTTGACGCAGAGTCTATTATAATTAGGAATGTTATACAAATGGTCAATATCGTTAGTGAGTTTGGTCTCACAGAATCCAAGTACATCAAATTTGTGGGCAATAGAAGATAAACACAGATCTAAAAAGGTGTCTAGATGAAGGGGAATACTGCTGATGTTATGGCTAATCAAGGAGAAGGAATGAGGTAGTAGAAGACTAGAACTAAACTCGGGAGAGTCAGGAAAGTAATAGTTACAGTTTGGGTTGGTGTAACCCAGTGAGTTTTGTAGAAAGGCATCAGGCTCGATATGAGGGAGTATTGTGTCGAACACCATGGGTAAAGGGGGTGTAACACATACGATCTAGCACATCTAAGGGAACATTGTGGGAACATTGATACTGATTAAGGAACAGTAAAAACTCAGGGTCACTCAGGTGTGAAAAAGGAAGATCAAAGAAAATTATAATAATGGGGGTGTAACGTACTCACAAGTGCTACAACCAACAGAATTAGGATGACTGGTACTGTTGAGGGTGATTCCCAGATAGAGTGGGAGGTGCGCCTGTCACTCGGTTTTGAGGGTTGCTGGTTTTCACCACAGAGGGTAGACGTGTAGTACTCAAGTTGGCCGGCAGGGGGGGGGGACTCCTCAGGTGATAGCAACAGTGGCTGGTACCCCCTCAGTGGGGAGGGGGTTCTCGAGGGGCTTTGAGGGGTTGGTACAGCGGGTGGGTGAGTGGGCGGGTGTCCACTTGCCCAATCCCTCACAACAAGGGTTTTATGACTGAAAGTCACTTGTTTCCCTTGTTTCTTGGCTTCTTTACACTGGTCCATTTGCTGTAGACGGGCTTTAGTCGTACCTGGGCAGAGATCTTCGTTGACACACTTCAATGTTATTATTAATCCTTTTAATATAATTCTTATTTCTAACATGCTCATTCATCATGCTTAGTGACACTTTCATTATAAAGCGTTTTCAGCACATTTTAAGCAACGTTTCCTTGCAGCTTCAGATTTAATGCTTTAAACGCTTAATAATTACTATCATTGAGCATGAAAAATACTCATTTACATTAATACTACGAATAATCATATAACATTATTTTACACAATTTTATACATTGCTACTAATTAAGTTATATAAAAGAAATGTATTCTTGGGCAATTTCCGATCATAATTCTCAAATAACTATCTATTTAAAACATATCTGTCAACTCCTCCTCCTGCTGACCGCACTGTACATACTTAATAAGTGGCACCTATTATATCTATCATAATAGCTGAAAAATTATTATCCAAAATTTGGCAATGATATGCAGACAAAGGAAAGAGCATTACTGTGGAGATGCTCACCGGCAGAGTATTTCCAACAGAGGCTCGAGTCTCCATTGCTGCAGCTGCTCTGTTCTCCTTCACTCGCTGAGCTTGTAACTCTTCTGTCCAGTAAGGTATAATACCACAATCTTCTAGCTGTAACACGAGCTGTTTAAAGCGCTGATAGAACGGAGCGCCTTTCCTACGTGAGACAAATAAGAAATATCAGTAAGGCCGTTAACCCTTGTAGTTGACGGCCAGGAAATATGCTGTAATAGGAAGAAAGAAGAAGCATCAAACATCTTGACTGATACATTTCATTTTACACATTAATATGAAAATTATCGCAATACCTACAGTAAATCCCCATCCAAAAGCAGCATTTACCACAAGCCGATTTTTGCTTATGTAGAAAGATGATTGGCCGAAGTTGTCAGTGTAGTAGGAAGAAATTTCGACTTTTATGTGGAAATTGATAGTGAAAAATGAGTAATCCCCCGCCTTCACCTTCTGAAGCGCCTCTTTCACTGTTAGATATTAAATGCTTTAAAATGTGTTATGTTTGTGTTAAAAATACAGTGAGTATAGGTAACATCAGATGATTTAACAAGTTAATGAGAAATTCTGAGTATACTTACGTGCTGGAATCTGGCATCTGCTAATTTATATTTTTAGATATGTGATAGTGAGTCTAGGAATAGTCATCCATATACAATGGACCTTTCTGCCACATAGACTTTTATATATTTTTATTCAAAAATAATCCTCAGTGTACTGACCTTCATTTTTTTTTATTTGTTTCACTACTGGGTCAGTGGGCCTCAAGAACCACAGCAGGTCTCCGCCCTTTAATATCCAGGGTTCAATACCCCACTTCCAGTTACCCCGAGCCAGCAAATCCTCGAAGTCTTCTGGAGGTTGGGACTTTCCCTGGACTGTCAGATGTGCAATTAGTGACGAACGAAACCCTGTAGTGATGACCAGACATAACTCCAGCCACCATCCCACCAACACCTGTGGAAATTAAGTAAAGATGATGCACAAAAAACTACCACCAGACAATACCTGTAAATATAAAGGCAACCATCACACACCTTAGCCAGTGTTATTATGTCGTTTGTGCTGTTCCAAGTTCAAAAGATTATGCACATTAAGGGGATTCAGTTATTTTCCTTAACGTATTCTTTATGAATTTAAATTACATAACAAAACCAAAGGTATTGGGTATCATATACACATTATGAAAATGTTTAGGCATGTGTTTGTCTTTTTACATAGTATAATTATGTGGAAAAAGTTTCAAATCATTTAAATTTTCAGTATTTTTTTAAGAAAGTTACCATTGAGTTACAGGGAAATTTATGGCATATCAGCATTGGGTAAGACGCTAAATCACCAGAAACTCACACAAAACATCTACCTGGACTAAGATATTGACGGAGGGCTCGGCTCGGGTGATGGCTGCTCGAGAAACGCCCCCCAACAGTAAAGGAGTGCGATGTTAATCTTCACACCACTCCCTCCCGACACCCACCACCAAGCCTTTTGCAGCATCCTCAAAGGCTCTCCCCAGGCAAAGACACTCACCTATAGTGCTAGCCACAGTTCGCCTGGATTAGTATTGAGGTAATGTACTGTTATGGCTCAGGAGATTAATTTGATATCCTCGTAACCTCTTTGAGAGAATTTCCTAGACGATTATCCTACTCTACTTTGCAGCAACAAAGGATTTGGTAACGGAATCGGTTGCTACCTCTACAGAAAAGCTCTTAAGGCAGCGGTTCTTAACCTGGGGTAAGTATTTCCCAAAGCGTTAAAAAAATATATTGCTAAGGGTAAATAGGCCAAGTCTAAAATAATGCTATTTTAACTCCTTCATCTGCAACAGACTGTATTAACGTAAGACAAATGAAGGATCATTTTTAGCTATAATTTACACCCATCTGTATGATAACCTCACTGAAACGTTTCCCACCCTGCTACCCAGGGTGTCTACTCTAGTCTATTTACTTTAATAATAGCTTATTACTTTTATGCCATGGTTATGTTTTTTATGAGGTGCATGGGGGTAAATGACTGCTCAAGCCAACATTATGGGATAAATGGTAAAAAAAGGTTAAGAACCCATTGTCGTAAGGTGTGTAAGATACAAAGTATAATGGGGAACCATCTATGGTTCAATTTCGCTAATCAACCACCTCAAAGCATCACAGACAAGCTTATACGGAGACAGTAAATACATTTTATTGTGACCATCCCCAACTATCCCACGGACACCGAACATAACCTAGAGGACTTATGTATGAGTATTAATAACTATTTCCCTCACCACCAGTACGGTCTCTCATCTTTCCCTCACCACCAGTACAGTCTCTCATCTTTCCCTCATCACCAGTACGGTCTCTCATCTTTCCTTCACCACCAGTACGGTCTCTCATCTTTCACTTCACCACCAGTACGGTCTCTCATAATTCTCTCACCACCAGTACAGTCTCTCATCTTTCCCTCATCACCAGTACGGTCTCTCATCTTTCCTTCACCACCAGTACGGTCTCTCATCTTTCACTTCACCACCAGTACGGTCTCTCTCTCATCTTTCCTCACCACCAGCCGGTCTCATCTTTCCCTCACCACCAGTACGGTCTCTCATCTTTCTCTCACCACCAGTACGGTCTCTCATCTTTCCCTCACCACCAGTACGGTCTCTCATCTTTCCCTCACCACCAGTACGGTCTCTCATCTTTCTCTCACCACCAGTACGGTCTCTCATCTTTCCCTCACCACCAGTACGGTCTCTCATCTTTCCCTCACCACCAGTACGGTCGCTCATCTTTCTCTCACCACCAGTACGGTCACTCATCTTTGCCTCATCACCACCAGTCTGGTCTCTCATCTTTCCCTCACCACCAGTTCGGTCTCTCATCTTTCCCTCACCACCACTACGGTCTCTCATCTTTCCTTCACCACCAGTAAGGTCTTTCATCTTTCCCTCACCACTAGTTCGGTCTCTCATCTTTCCCTCACCACCAGTTCGGTCTCTCATCTTTCCCTCACTACCAATACGGTCTCTCATCTTTCCCTCACCACCAGTACAGTCTCTCATCTTTCCTCATCACCAGTCACGGTCTCTCATTTCCTCACCACCAGTACGGTCTCTCTCATCTTTCCCTCACCACCACTCATCTTTCCTCACCACCAGCAGGTCTCTCATCTTTCCCTCACCACCAGTACGGTCTCTCACTCCTCACACCAGTACGGTCTTTCATCTTTCCCTCACTTCCAATACGGTCTCTCTCATCTTTCCCTCACCAGTACGGTCTCCCATCTTTCCCTCACCACCATACGGTCTCTCATCTTTCCTCACCACCAGTACGGTCTCTCATTTTTTCCTCACCTCCAATTCGGTCTCTCATCTTTCCCTCACCACCAGTATGGTCTCTCATCTTTCCCTCACCACCAGTACGGTCTCTCATCTTTCCCTCACCACCAGTACGGTCTCTCATCTTTCCCTCACCACCAGTACGGTCTCTCATCTTTCCCTCACCACCAGTACGGTCTTTCATCTTTCCCTCACTTCCAATATGGTCTCTCATCTTTCCCTCACCACCAGTACGGTCTCTCTCATAATTCTCTCACCACCAGTATGGTCTTCATCTTTTTCAATTACCAGTTCGGTCTCTCATCTTTCCTGTTCACCAGTACGGTCTCTCATCTTTCCTCACCACCAGTACGGTCTCTCATCTTTCCCTCACCACCAGTACAGTCTCTCATCTTTCCCTCATCACCAGTACGGTCTCTCATCTTTCCTTCACCACCAGTACGGTCTCTCATCTTTCACTTCACCACCAGTACGGTCTCTCATAATTCTCTCACCACCAGTACAGTCTCTCATCTTTCCCTCATCACCAGTACGGTCTCTCATCTTTCCTTCACCACCAGTACGGTCTCTCATCTTTCACTTCACCACCAGTACGGTCTCATCTTTCTCTCACCACCAGTTCGGTCTCTCATCTTTTTCTCACTACCAGTACGGTCTCTCATCTTCCACTTCACCACCAGTACGGTCTCTCATCTTCTCTCACCACCAGTACGGTCTCTCATCTTTCTCTCACCACCAGTACGGTCTCTCATCTTTCTCTCCACCACCAGTACGGTCCTCTCATCTTTCCCTCACCACCAGTACGGTCTCATCTTTCTCTCACCACCAGTACGGTCTCTCATCTTTCCCTCACCACCAGTTCAGGTCTCTCATCTTTCTCTCACCACCAGTACGGTCTCTCACCTTTCTCACCACCTGGTCTCTCATCTCTCTCACCACCAGTACGGTCTCTCATCTTTCCCTCACCACCAGTAGGTCTCTCATCTTTCCCTCACCACCAGTACGGTCTCTCATCTTTCCCTCACCACCAGTACGGTCTCTCATCTTTCCCTCACCACCAGTACGGTCTCTCATCTTTCCCTCACCACCAGTACGGTCTCTCATCTTTCTCTCACCACCAGTACGGTCTCTCATCTTTCCCTCACCACCAGTACGGTCTCTCATCTTTCCCTCACCACCAGTACGGTCTCTCATCTTTCTCTCACCACCAGTACGGTCTCTCATCTTTCCCTCACCACCAGTACGGTCTCTCATCTTTCCCTCACCACCAGTACGGTCGCTCATCTTTCTCTCACCACCAGTACGGTCACTCATCTTTGCCTCATCACCATCCTGTCACGGTCGCCATTTGTTACGAGTTGGGGATTTAGAATATAGTTAAAAGTCTACCCAGATCCCAACAGGCAACAACAATAAAAAAACAAAGACAATCGGACTATAAAAGGGTAGACAAAGGATGCGAGTTTTTGTTGTGTATAATAAAGTACCATAAATTCCTTAACAAAATAATCAGCTTTCTATAATTTATCCTTAACCATACTTAACCTAAACATTAACAGTATATACATATTTATACAACATACAATAATTTGAAGCAAGGTGGAGGTGGGGGAGGCAATATAAGATTACAAATGCTTAAGTGCGGAGCTGAGATGGCTGACGAGTAAGGCTGAGTATTGTAGAAGACGGTAGGTAGTCACTGTGCCATAGGTTTCCAGGATAGGTGATCCTGTGGTTACTTCCCAGAGTGAACTGAACTCTCCTCGAACTGGAGCTGACGAAGAAGACTTTGAGGAGGTGACGCAACAACCAGGATATGGAGAAGGGAAACCCCGGAGTGGTAACTAAGAGTAGTCATACTCGGGTCTCGTCCCTAGATGGCGTTGCTCGTGGTGCTGGGTAGGTAGATCAGGATAATAGATGGCGTGGTTCGTAGTGCTGGGTAGGTAGATCATGACAATAGATGGCGGGGTTCGTAACAATGGTCTCTCATCATTCCCTCACCACCAGTACGGTCTCTCATCTTTCCCTCACTACCAGTATGGTCTCTCATCTTTGCCTCACAAACAGTATGGTCTCTCATCTTTCCCTCACCACCAGTACGGTCTCTCATCTTTCCCTCACCACCAGTACGGTCTCTCATGTTTCCCTCACCACCAGTACGGTCTCTCACTGTAAAAAATAAAATCCTTTAGTTTTACAGAGAAAATAATGGCATTTAAGACTGCCAAACGAAATTTACCCGTAAAATTTACAAAACACTGTAATTTCTTTTTACAGATATTATTTGTAAAATCTACTTTTCATGTATATATTGATAAAAAAATACTGACTGTTTGAGTCTATTATGGTGGGCCGAGCAATAATGAATATGTGAACACACAATAGTATGTACCTATAAATACTGAACATAAAGGTGTTACTTACTCTGTGGATCACACAGTCTAGGAATGTTAATTTACAGTCAATTTCTAATTCCAGAGGCTAAGTTATTAAGCAGTGGTAGAAAGGCTTTTAAGTCCTCATTATATGGCCAAAGACATATTACATCATCTACCTATCTAAACCAAACTGCTGAAGGTGGTAAAATATTATTTAGTAGTTTCTTCTCAAAAAATTCCATATATATAAGTTGCTAAACAATGATGAAAGCGGATTACCCATTGTCATAAAAATTTTAGCATAATATTCTCCATCGAACTTAAATTTACAATCCTTAATACACAGTTTGATAAGTTCAATGAAAACATTTTTTGAGACGGGCAGGGGAATGCCCTCCAGGGAATCTGTGAGGAACTCAAGCAAATCATATCCTCCAGTAACTCAGGTATCTTTCAGCAGCATTCAGCAATTCTCCAGGAAGTCAGAACCATCGTCAGCAGTTCAGAGCCAATCCTCGATTCTCTTGCAATTCACAGCTATAGTATGGCAATTATGAGTTACCATTTATCAGCTCAAAACATTTCCCATTTGCTTAGAGCTATTCCCAGAACGTAATGAGCTAACCTCTTTCAGCTCAGACTATCTTCCGGCAGTTCGATACATCAGTGCAAGCTCACACACATACACACACACACACACACACACACACACACACAACTACTACTTTGCTGTCACTCAGAATCGAATAAGACGATTACCCAGCTATGATACAATGGTATGAGCTATAAAGGATGTCACCTACGTTGACGAGTTCTGAGGTGACCAAAGAGGCCGGTACAGGACCTGCAGGGTCGTTCAAAGATGTTGCACATGTGGGGGGCTACATCTAGTGTGGAAGGGGCAGCGGCAGTGTCTTTCCAGCGTTGGCACTTGTCTGCTTCGTTATGCAGTCGGGCTAACTCGAAAGTATTGACACCTTTTTGTGTGGTGCTCCTTCAAGCGTTACGGTGTGGAGTAATAGTCTCCCAGGTGAGGGGGTAGATTTTGCATTTTATCTGGTTTGCCTAAAGACTATCCTTATACCTTTTCAGCGCACGTTTATTATTCATTAGGTGACTGTAAAGTAGATGCTTTGGTAGTCTACTGTCTTACATGCAGGTGACATGGCCAGTCGAACGTAGTTGTGCATGGATAATGATATCCTCGATGCTCCGACAGTTGGTGTCAGCAAGAATTCTGGCATTTCTTCTCTTGTCTTCCCAGAGAACTCGTAGGATGGAATGTAGACTATGTTGGCGAAAGTTTTCAAGTTCCTTGAGGTGCCTCCAGTATGTGACCCATGTCTCGCTGTCATATAGCAGGGTACGTGTAATTTTGTAGATAATTTCAGCTCCCTATAGCTGAAGAAACGGTTTCGGAGTTTGCCAAGGGTTTGAGATGCACATCTGATCCGATGCTGAATCTCTTCAGCGATGTCCGTAGTGGTGGACAGGTGGGAGCCGAGATACTGAAAGTGGGTAACATTACAGAAGGTAGAACCGTTAAGATGGACGGATGGTGAAGGTGTGTCTGAACCAGGGGCAGGTTGAAAGAGAATCTGAGTCTTATGTACAGTCTCGTTCAAGATTCTTCGAACACTGCTGGAGACAGCTGGCAACTCAAGGCCGTTTGTTTACTATAGTACGTAGTAAATATTATGAATGAATGTAAAAGTGATCGGTGATTGGTTACTTAGCTCCCCGTTAATTAATGGTTGGGCTTTGTTGTTTCGTATTATATTATACCCTTCTGCTGGTATATACTGTTAATTTGATTTCAAAATGGATAGAGCAGTGGGCCAACCTATATGAATTCATGTTTAGACAATTAAACGTAAGTAAAAATCGGTAAGTGTATTATAGAACATCATGCATCGGGCACAGCTGTGTGCAGGTAGTTTATGAGGTTGCCTGTTTATCATTAATTTATACTAATGTTATTTTCAAACGTTTAATCCATTTCGGGTAATTAATCCAGTTGTATGTAACCGATGCTAAACAAACTTCTTTTTAAAGACACTGATTTCATGCAACACAAACTGCTGTTTTAATTCGCTGTAGGAATAAGAAGAATCATCGGTTCACTGCTACCTGTAGTGTGTGTGTGTGTGTGTGTGCCTTAGCCTGTGTGTGTCAATGCTTGTCTGTAAAAACAGTTATATAAATGAAACAGTATTATGAAGTTTATTTAATGACATTATTTATTTTACATTCCCTGTGAGGCATTGGAAATAGACATTTATATATAATGTTTTATTTATTCATATATTTATTTATGTTTCTATTATATGTTATGAAATGGATACTACACAGTTTCAATGCGATCCTGTGGTGAACCAGATTAAAAACAAGGCTTTTTTTTTGAGGGCAAACAATCAATAATCGAAAGAAATGTCATTTGAAATATATAAGCTAAGTCTACTCAGATGACAAAGGTAATTACAGTTGAAAGATTTACAGTGATACAATACTTATGCTACGGCATTAGCTATACCTTTAGTACGAAATTTCAGTAATTAATGTAATATTTTTTATAATTAATAAAAACGGCAAGGGGGTGAAATCGACATTAATCACGAGCGAGCGAGTATGTTTCCGTGCAAGTGTGCGTGAGTGTTGGAGCATTATTGTAAGTTATGAAATAATTGTGAGGTAACGTTGTTACAGTTTGGTATTTTGGCAAAAAAATAATCCCATTTCTTATAAATAAATGGAGAGAAAAATATATACAAATACAATTATTACAATAAACGTTTTCCAATAATACATAAATATATTGTGAACGGCATGACATGAACTTATTAAATATGAGATCTTGGGATTGAAATATGAAAGATCAATTTCCTCGTCACAAGTGCCTTTAAGAGCCGGATCGGACAGCTGTGATCGGAACCATTACATACAGTATTGT